>NC_081411.1:197115948-197415948 GCF_030272615.1 Cryptomeria japonica
AAAGGGAGTCATTTTCCCACTACTAAATGAATTAATTGATTAGGGATTCCTTTTTCCAAAATAAACTCCATGCATAATTAATTATTGACAAAGTGGGGGTTACATGCGAGAAATGGAATCTGAAAAGCCTCTTCTAGAAACTTCTCCTTTTTTCCTACGACATGTGCTCAATTGATATTTTAATGGATTTTTTTTTCCAATTAAGTTTATGACCTCATGTGTATCACCACTTATTAAATTTTTTTCCTTTAAAATATTCCAATGTTTTTAAATTTATAATTTCTAACTAACATTACTCTTAAATTTAATAATGAAAACAGTGATAATAATAATCAAGTCTTATCAAGTTGGAAAAGAGGGTTATGACATCCTAGCTCTACCTAAGGAGATATAAATCAGATCTAACAATGGTTACTACAAATAAAGGGTCAAACTGGAAGAAGAGGTGCTTTTATGCACCAAGTGTGGATCCAAGGGGCACACAACTCAAGAATATGGGTTAGATAAGGAAAACCTAGGAACAAAACCTCCATTTCAAATAGAAGTGCCTCCAAGAGGTGAGGCAATATAGAACCCACTCTTCCCTCTCCAATAGGATATTTTAGAATATGAAGGAGAAAGTAGCGAAATGACAACCCTAACACCTAATCATCAAGAAGAGGTTGATCAAGATGAGCTATAGATGTAGGATGTTCCAATAAATCACCACTTCTATATACACATTGACATGTCCCGAAGTAGTAGGATGGCAGGGCCAATAAAGAAAATTGGGATCCACAAATCCAACTAGCTGAGGAAGGAAAATAATAGGTTGATAGGATAAAGCAAGATTTAAAAAGGGACTAGGAATTGGGGGAATTTCTAGTCAAAGGATTCAACCCTCTCTTAAAGTAGAGAGGATGGGTAGCTAGAGGGAAGGTAGACAGATAGTCTAGAAACTCTTTTAGAAGAATTAGAATATGAGAGTGAATTTGAGGAGGAGGGTGAGATCCTTCAAGAAATATTACAAGGTCAAACAAATTTCAAGATCAAAAGACCAAAGGTAGGGTAGAAGGGGAAGTAGGGAAGACCAACCAATAATAAGAAGCCAGTGGTAGCTAGAAACTTTAAGGGACAAACAAAATTATTGAAATTGAGATGTGGGAAGGAGGTTTCCCTTCCCAATTTGCCATGAGGTCTCTTAGCTAGAATGTTAGGCACATTGATGCTCCAAAGAAAAAATTGCATGATCAAGTGTCAAATTGATCAAGAAATATGGGGGCTTCACTTAGTGAACCTGGATTATATCATGTGCATTCATGGCATACTAAAGAATTCCCCTATTTTCAAAAAATATTGCCCTAAACTCCTTTTTCATCACCCCCTCCCAATACATAGCCTAAATTAAAAGCCCCTCTATTTTCATCAAAAATTGCATTTTTTCATAGCCCAAATTTAAAATTCCACTATTTTCACCAATAGGCAATATATTGTACCCTCATTTTTGTGATATTAAACCCCCCAATATGAATGCATGTGATATAATATTGCCTAGTCAATGAAGCCCCCATGTCGGGCAAAGGCTAATCTAGTATTGATATAGGAAACCAAGTTAAGACTAAAAGAAAGTGGTAAGTTAATATGGTTTTGGAGGAACTAAGAAGGTGCTTTTGTGGAGGCAAGTGGAGCTTCAGGTGGTTTGCATTTTTTGTGGAACCCACTAAAGTTGAAGGGTAAGAAGGTGGAAGCAAACATAAATTGGTAGCTCTTTCAAATGAAGACCATTAAGTTACAAACTACTTTCAATGATGTAAATTTTTATGTCTCGGTTGAGACAAGCAAGAAAAGGGATGTTTGAAACCAAATAGTAGAAGTGATTAGCAACCACCAATGGGAGATAATGTTGATACTCAAGGATTTTACTTCTACCCTTAACAGTGAGGAAAAGAAAGAGGGGTGGCATAGAGAATGTGGATCTAGACAAACTTTCAAACCTTTGTGGATGGGAATATGTTAAGAGATGTGATACTAAAAAATGGCTGGTTCACTTGGATAATAAAAAATTATTTTTTTAGCTAACATAGCCCAAAGGTTGGATAGATTCCTTATATTCTGAGATTGGGGCCTTGTTGCCCTAATGGTTGAGGCTAATGTGCTTCCTAAGTTAGGGTCAAACCAATACCCAATTCACCTCACTTTCATGGTGGATAAGGACCCCCCAAGATGCTCCTTTAAATTTGAAAAAATGTGGCTATGAGATGTGAATTTTAAGGAAAAAGTAGCTCAATGGTAGAAGGAGGCTCCTATTCATTGTGAATCCAAATTTCATCAATTCAATAAGAAACTAGCCAAAAAAACTAAGAAAATGGAACAAAACACATTCTGGAAACATCTTTGAGCAGAAAGATAAGATTGAGGAAGAGTTGTCATTTCTTAATAAACAAGTTATTTCAAGAGGCATGGGTGGCAAAGAATTTGAGATGGAAAAGTAATTAAAGCTGAAATACACTAAGGTCCCACAAAAAGAGGAAGTATTTTGGAGACAGAAGTCTATGGAGTTATGGATCAAAGATGGAGGTAGAAACACAATTTTTTTCATCATTCCTTAAAATGTTAGAAGAAGTAGAAGTAGAAAATTAGAAATAGTCAAGGATGATGGATCAATTACAACTTTGGATGATGATGTAGATAAGTAGGCAATTAATTTTTTGAATCTCTACTAAACAAGGAGGCTACCATCCATCTGGAGACTAGGGATTGTTGAATTTATTGAATGGACCAATATACTAGAAGGGGGGTGAATCAGTATTCCCACACTTTCTAAAAATTTTACTGATATAACAATCTTATTAATTAAGCTCGTCAACATGAAATAGAAAGTGCATGATAAATAAATAACACAACCACAAAATGAACACCAAATTTTATACATGGAAAACCCATATAGAAAAAACAACAGAGAGTGTTATCTCTCAAGCTAATATAACTAGTTATATGGTGTTTAAAAAAAGGGGTGGTTCACTATCGGATCGACCACTACCAAATTACAAAGCAGATCACTGTCATAATGCTCACTAAAATAGAAATAATGGAACTAAGGAAAATTGCATCTCCTAATGCATGAGGTCAGTTGCAGATTAAGCATAGATAACAACTCACAAAACTTATAGTAAATAAGGTAAAGGATCAAGTTGTACCATTATTCACAGTCTTCTATAGCAAGTTTGGTAAGGGATCATTGCATCACTGTGTATGTATTCTGCTAACCAATTACTTGCAGTAGATCTAGTAATGGATTACTACAACAATGTTTACACTCTTACTCTCCTATACACTTTCACTCATATACTACTCACTTTGTAAATTGATTCTCTTACTGTAACTACTCTGTTGTCCACAAATCTATCACTTGCATGCTTCCACACATACTCTGGTTTTTTCTATCTCATATATTTCACCTCTGCATATATACACATATATATTGGTAAGAACATCCCCCAAGATAATATGTTGACCATGTATAAATGATTTACACAATAATATGTTGCCTGAATCAACACGTTATCCAAGATATCCTTCAACCAGAAATAGAATAAACAAGTCGGCCAATATCAACCTCTTACATGATTCCTTCACAGACTTTATTTATTGAAATGTATACCTTAATAACCAAAACAAAATACGGGTCCACTAAACCCATAGATTCGGACCCATAAGCACAACAACTCTCAACTCCAAGATAAAGCATAATCATTCAAATAGAAATACAAGATAATGCATGATACAAACAACTAATATAACTGTTATGATTGATATAGCTAATACCGAGATGAGATAGAAAATAAGATAAGCACAACATAGGATTCTAGGGATGGGAGTCTATCAAAAAATCCCATTCATATCACATATATGTCTGTCATCCATTGATGCTCGACCTACAATACCAAAATAGCTTCCAACAACATACCACATGTAGTCCTAATTGAATTACCAAGTTTGATATCAATGACAACATTCACACAAATCCAACAGGGATAAGTTCTTAGAAAATATGCTAGAGCTTATATTATCTGAGGAAAATAAGAAACTTTATAGAAAAGTGATGGTGAAGGAAGTTAGGCTTGTCACTTTCCAACTAAACCAAGATAAATCCCCTGACCTCAGTGATTATGGACTCCAAGCTTCTTTCAGCACTTTTGGGACATTATTGAGCAATATGTCACCCTAGCAATTAGGGAGTTTAAAAAAATAACAATGATGTTGAGTGAACTAAAGCATACCTTTTTATCTTTAATCTAGAGGAAGAGAGATGTAACTAAGCTAAGTGAATTTTAGTCGATCTCCCCATGCAATACAGTGTACAAAATATTTTGATTAAGTTGATGCCAAATAGATTGAAGGTTATGTTAGATAAGTTAATATCGAAAGAACAAAGTGGCTTCTCACTAGGGAGGTCTATAGTGGAATGCATTGTGGTAGCACATGAGACCATTCATATAGTGAGGAAGACAACAACAAAGGGTAGATCATAAAATTAGAGATTCAAAAGGCATATGACTAGGTCGATAGTAATTTCCTACTTGAAGTTATGAGGAAATTTGGCTTCAATAAGAAGTGGACATAATGGGTAAAGTCTTACATTTCTACTCCAAGGTTTTTAGTTCTGATAAATGGATCACCCAAGGGGTTATTTCCATCCATGTACGAACTATTGCAGGAGGATCGCCTCTCCCCCTTCCTATTCATCATCATGGTGGAGGCCCTATGTAGAAGAATTAGAGTAGAGAAGGAGGTTGGGAATTAGGTCGATCTAAGGATGATAGTCGAAGTGGAGAACATCATGCATTACCAATTCACTGATGACACTATGCTCTTTGGAAAGGCTTATAGAAAGGAGGATAGAATAATTAAACTAGGCCTTTATGAATATTGCAAAGCCTTGGGACAAATGGTTCATTGGAAAAAAACAAATATTTTCTTCTTCAACATCCAACCTAGCTCATAGAGTGACATTTCAAAATTCTTAGACTTCAACATTCAATACTGGGTTGATTTTTTAGCATCCCACATTTTGTAAGAATCAATAAATGGTGCCTATGGGACTCTCTTTTCTATCTATACACAAAAGATGGATCTCAAAAAGGGAAATTTCTCTCGTCAACTGGAAGGATTTTGATCCTTAAATATTTTATTTATGTCATCCTTATATATTCCATGTTTGTTTTGAAGATTCCAAAGAAAGTGAAAGTTGAAATTGAACAATTGATGTGAATTTTTTTTTTGGAGTGGTAAATCAAAATATAATAAGTCTCCCTTAATATCTTGGTATAGAATTTGTACCCCAAAGGTTGTGGGGGGTTGGTTTGAGGCAATTTATAATAATGAACCAAGCGATGGGTACAAGAATGGTTAGGAATATGTAATATGAGAAAGACTAGAAATGGGCCAAAATCCTCTAGATTAAATATCTAGATTCCAATGATTTTATCAAAATATTTACTACCATTGATCCATCCATTAGATCAACTATTTAGTACTTCTTGTTGAACTGTAGGCATATTATAGCTAGACATCTCTACTAAGATATTAAGGATGGTTAGAGAGCCTCTTTTTGGTTGGACTCATGGGACCATCATGAGTCATTGGAAAAAAATGACAATTTGAAAGACATCAAGGAGAAGTTGACAATAACTTGGGGGATAAGGTTATAGATTATGCAGAACTATTTATAGAAGAAGGGTATAAAAATTGAGTTGAAAATAATTTTAACATATTAACACCCTAGAGAACCAAAAGTAAGAACTACAAAGGCTACTCTCTGACCAACCAATACTCTTCAAAAATGAAGATGATAGAGTGAGGTGGTGTGGGTCCTCATCTAGAGTATACAAGGTAAACCTGGGATACAAAATCAAGGAAGCTACCATAAAATATGAGAATTGGCCTAGTCATATACTTTGCCAAAAAGCATGCTTACCTAAGGTAGATGTGTTTGTGTTGATGGAATTGCAAAAAATATTTATTACTATAGATAGGTTGAGTAAATTTTGTATTCAAGGACAAAGCAGGTTCCCATTGTACAATTAGGAGAAAGATGTCAATCATTTGTCAATGGGGTGTGATTATGCATCTTAATGTTGGAAACACACTAAGAGTAAGCTAGGTTAGTAGAGAATCTTATTAATGAACATAGTTGATTTCTTGCAGGCTTGGTTTATGTTATACAAGAAGTACCTTTTTGGTAGCTATGGATTGTAACCCCCTCTTTTGTCTTTTGAATTTTTTTGAAGGAACAAGATGAGAATATTCTCGGACAAACACATGAATAGCTTCAAACTTATAGGGAAAATAAAAACATTCATTATGGAGGTAGTGAGTAATATCACAAGGAATCAAAAGTTTACAAAGAATTTTTTTTCAAATTGGGATTGTATAATTAAAAAAACCTTGTCTAGCTTTAAAGATCCCTTGCTCATGGGGTTTAGTAGGCCAATCCTATTGTTGATCTCAGTAAGAAATCCATTTGGAAAGAGCCAAAAGAGGGTTGGTTTAAGGTAAATCTTGATGGAGAATCCAAGGGTAACTCGGGAAAGTGTGGGGCAAGTTGTGTGCTTAAGGATTATCAAAGAAAGATCATTGTACCAAAATCTAAGAACCTAGCGAAGATGACACACAATGAGGCCAAATTCTGGGTGGCTCTCATGGCTCTGCAATCTGCTCAAGAGCAGAAGGTAAATAGAATTCATTTAGAGGGTGACTCACTCCTCACAATTAATGTTATCAAATAATGTTTTACACCAAATTGATAATTGTATAAATGGTTACTTGTTATCTGTAAATTGCTAAAGGAGTATAAAGTTAGCCATGTTTATAGAGAAGCACATGGTGTGGTAGATGAACTAGCTAATGAATTGGTGGAGGAAGATAATGTACAAGTGACACAATCTCAAAGATTGCAAGGTAACATAGAGGTTTGCAAGGAGATTAAGTGGCATGGGATCAATTTTAAAGGACAATACAAAAATCATTAATTTTATTGATTGAGTTGTGAAGAGGTAGAAGCATTTATGTATTAGTAATGGGAGTGATGGGAGGTTCAAGAAAAAATCATGTGGAGTAAATAAGCTTGACTATTTCTATGTACTTGCAAATTGACACACCACACAAAATTATCTTGCGAGAAAGGCATGATGGACGTACTCCAATAAGACTAGTTTGTGACAAGTGATAGATGGCATTTTTAGATGAGGTAGAAAAGCAAAGGATGTTAAGGGTTTTTAAGAATAGACTTGGGTTGGTTGTCCATGTAGTCAAACTGGTTTAAGAGGGTCCATTCCTAAAATCATACCATCAATACATAGTTAACTCTAATATTTTAGCCATATTTTTTGCATACTTCATCAATATGGGCAAGAAAAAGAAGTGGTTATGGCTCTCTAGAACAAGCCAATCTAGAAAAAAATTCTTAGAGAAATGGAAGATGTTCTCAATAATGTGGAGAGTAGTGTGGGAATCTCTTTGCTAAGGGACTACAACATAATTCAAAATTGTGGACATGCTATAGAGCTGTCATCACTCATCTTTATGTTGGTACCATTAAAGATGCCCAAGTTTAGGATTGTGTTGATGAAGGGAGTGTAGTTCCTCAAGTGCATTCTAGGTATGATGTTGATGGAGGTATTAGAGTGGCTGAAGGTGTTCATTAAAGAAGAGAATTTGAAAGATGTAGACATAAAAAAACTTCAAATGATGGAGGATGACCTAGAAATAGATGGTGGTGTGGAAGACCTTATTGCAATGGTTGATCATACTAAATGTGGGAAAAATTACCATTGGAAGTTGAGAAATAAGAATTGGGTTGAGGACATAGGTAACAGAGCTCTAGGTGATGGTTTCTAGTGAATGGGGTCTATCTAGTTTGTAATTTTGTTCACTTTTGAAAAATATGTTGAAGACATAATAGAGGGGTCACTTTTTTGGAGAAATAATATTTATTAAATGTGGATAGGTTACTATATAGAAATTAAACAGTCGGCATGATAGGGGTAAGTGGCCAAAGGGTGGCCTAATAGCTTGTAGTGGGAGGTATGGGATAGCATGGCTTAGAAGTTTGATGAGCTGGTATGGGTAAATTTATACATTGTAAACTTTTTAGAATATAATACAAGGGTGCAACCCTTTCAATAAATGTGTATTTTATCAAATAAAAAATATTGTTCTAAATATTTTTTATTGCTTTAGTAAGGAAGGGGTCCTGAACCCTCACAAGATAGCAAAACTAGAGAACAATAAAACAACCTCAAGCATCACACAACCAGGGAACCAATAAGAAACATAAAGCTAGCCTCCAGAAGTAAATCTAAAACTAACATATGAATGTAGTTGTGCATAATCAACCTACCATACTGTCTCCTACCAAGTCTGAAAATACTAGCATATAATTGATAAAAGTCTATAGTAATAGCAGTCCCCATATTCAACATTAACACTAACATACTAAGAAGGCACATAGGCCCAATTAACCATAAGTCCAAAGTATTTAAACAAAGCATAATTAACCAAAAGAGGCCAAACCTAAAACTAACTAAACCAGAATTCAAATATAGAACTATAAAAAAATGCATCGCCCAACAACAACTGAATCATCCCTAATAATATTCCAAAAAAGAAAAAAAATAGATAATGAATATAAAATTATTGATTTACAAATTTAAGATTGTACGCATAAACTTAATTTGTTTGTATTTATAAGAGAATCAGATATACAGATCCAAACATTATAGACACAAATAAAATGACAGAATTTTGATGTCTTAATGATTTGTTTGAATCTTATGTATGTAGAGGAAAATAGTGTTTATAAACACTGTTTAAGAATTTAATAGTATAAGGATTTGTATTAATGCTATTCTATAATCCATATCAATATTATAATCATCTTTACACGCAATCAAAAATAAGAATTTATATATCTTTAGTTAATTTCGTAAATAAATTGACTCACTAATGAAAAAATAAAAAAACAATTATAGACAATAATAGTAGATTGATACAATACTGATATAATGATAATGCAAATTTATTTGTTGATTGTGTATGTATTTTGCTAATGGATTCTTATATGATAAAAATGACATTTGGAAAACAAACTATCATATCTCAAAATTGTCGACTTCGATTTTATTTTTTTTAATTTAAAAGATGCAGGAGAAAGGATGATTTGTATCCAATATAAATAATAAGATTACATGTGCGATCTAATCCAAAACAAGACATCGCCTATTACAGAGGCTTGAAACGACCAGTTCCTCCTGTGTCCTTTTGGAGTTGAGCATTACACACTTCATCTATGTTCGCGTTTAAGATTTTATGGAGATGGAGAAAAGTAATGGTTTTTGTGATATTTTACATTGTTTTATGCATAGACTCAGTATTTACTTTTGCCCTAATTTGGATGATTGGACTGACAGACTATACAGTGGAGAAACTGAATCTGAAGGTGATAGGGGCAGGCCTTCCTCGAACAGGCACAACCTCATTGAAAGAGGCGCTCACCATTTTAGGCTTTTCCTGTCACCATGCTTCTGAAATGTTTAAGAACAATCATACAGATCTATGGATCGATATTTTGTCTAGTAAGTTAAAAGTTAATCTTCATTCCTATAACTTAGATTATATGACCTAAAACTCCACTGTGCTGTAATGTTTGCAGGTAAGTCGGACGATTGGAAACACATATTCAGTGGGTACACAGCAACATTGGACATGCCATCTGTAGCAGTTTATCAGAAATTGATGGAAGTGTGTCCTGACGCAAAGATAATCCTTACTGTGCGTGACAAGGAAGCGTGGTATCAGAGTGTAAAAGATACTCTTTATGCACTATTCAAAAAACCCAATATGTTATCTGCATCAGAACTAGCCATTGCTAGGTTGACACTGTGGGAAGGTTTATTTGAGAGGTTCGAAGACAGAGAATATGCCATGAGTGTGTATGAGGATCATGTGGAAGCTGTGAAAAATTATGTCCCTGCTAATAAATTACTTGTATTCAATGTGAAGGAAGGATGGGCTCCTCTCTGTGATTTCTTGGGTCTTGCTCCTCCTCACCCAGATACACTGTTTCCTCACTGCAATGATACAGCACAATTCTACGAACGCTTTCTGAAAGACGCTAGACAAGGATTTGTACTACTTTGATTAATCCCTTAATCAATCTGATTCAATAATGAAGAACATGGATCAAAGAAAAGAAGTTTCCATTTACTATGCTCATAGGATATTGATACGGCATTAGTGTAAAACGCAAATGACTCTTCTTGAAGAAGATATGAATGCGAATTTACTGACTCTTGATATTTGATGCTAGCTGGTTACTCAAATTACTTGATTCTTATGACATGAGTTGCTCTGAGTTGCTCCTGTGTGATTTTTTGTGATGAAATTGATATAGCATGATGTTAAGATTTCTGGATTCGATTGTGTGAAGTTTTTTTCTAAACTTCACACAAGCCGTTAAAAAAGTGATTGAAACCAATATGGTAGTTGGAAGGAAGATTTAAAGATTTGAAAATTTCACGTGTATATAGAAGGTAACGCTATGACGGATGTGCTGGCCAAAAAGATGACAGAATATATTAGGTTAGTTGGGGTGGCACAAACTTGATGAGGTGGACATGGAGTCTGGCAGACGGGTTGATGTGTCACCATGATAGCTAGTAGGAGTAATATCAATGTGACAGGTTTGTATGAATATCATGGCCCTTCGATTTGTAGGAATTTGTAATTTTGGGGATTTTCTCATTCCTTATTTGGATTTAGATGTTGTGAGAGTGACACGAGGCTCTCCCTAGGCTCGCAGATGATTGGTTGAGCAATGTCAGATTTTACTTGGCTATCTTGACAGCAAGGTGAATTCTGAAGAGGTACACAAAGGATGGCAGATTTAATGCTTCCCCTTTTTGAGAAAGGGATTATTATCCATCATGAATGCGGAGATGTCATTCATATAATGACTTAATTTGCAAAAAAACTTAAGAGAGGTAACAGAGAAAATACTTAACTGCATTTTTCTTGTTTAGTAAGAAGCAGCAGTTGGGATTCCTAAGAGAGGTAACATAGAAAATACTTAACTGCATTTTTAATACTCACCATGGTTTAATCATACATGTTGTGAAGTTTATTTTAGGTGAAGACATGACTTTGAAAATAAATCATCATCAGGTGAGTATGAATGTTTCAGTGATGTTCCTGGCTACCTGGCTAGAGGCAAGAGAAACGAATGAAATGGAAAAACTGGTTCACTAGAAGCTCATTTGGAAGTGGTTCCTTGGAGAAATTGAGGATGTGTTGGAGAATGTGCAATTGGGAAATGGTATCCCAGGGCAAAGAATAACCGGTTACACCGAAACGATTAGGCATACGAGCTATCACCTCGCCCAGCGTCCTACTCCCCAAAGACTATTATGTATCAAACAACGAGGCCACGAAGTAGAGATATACTTCCACTCTTCCATAAAGGAAGCTGGTCATGAAGCAGAGCATACTTTTTCTGAAGAAGGTATTTGAATTGGTCCCAGACGATGGTGCAGGGTGGCTACAAAAGTACCTAAAGGATGAAGGGCTCGTTGACAATGTTGAGGAGGAGGAGGATTGTGGGGACCATCTTGTCTAGTGAAGGCTAGAGTTCTGGTAGGGCAGGTGGTGTGATCTAGTTTGTGAGCTTGTGTGGGGTGACTCTGCATATATTAAATATATAGAATATACACAATGTTTCGATTTCTTTTTTTATTCTTAGAATAGGTTTATTTGGGTATGTGTCCATTCTTTTTGAGGAGACTTTCTACTAGTACTATGAGTTGCGTCTATGACATCATACAAAATGAATAAAAAAATTAATATGTATCTAAATAAATAAATAATTTACAGAGATTAATCAAAATATAATCTCTTTGTAAACATATATTTTTTAATTATTTTTTTATAATGATATATAAATCTTTTGTACATTTCAATTATAAATAAATAAGAATAGATTTAGACATGTAAATAATCTAATATATTATATTATTTATATATCTAATTCTATGTCTATTTATATCTAGGATCAGAGATAGATTTAATAAATCTATTTTAATATCTTTGTATTTAATCTCCTCTATTGTCATTGATCAATTTGTTAAGAGTAATAATAAAAAACTCTTTTCTAGAGTAGACTTTTAGAATTTTCTATACACAATTTTAAATGAAATATATAAATATATTATTATCATTTATAATAATTGTTACATCATATTACTCTACTAACTCTATGTGTTAAATTAGTTTATAATTATATTTTAATTATGGGCTTTTCCTATGTTGTCATAATAGTTTATTTTCATTGAAACTTAAAAAATCTTCTTAACTCACCACGACTAAACGAGAGATTGAGAGTAGTTTGTGGGGATGTCGAAGCCAGTTTCTGCAAGCCACCTAATTGCCTGGCAATTTTTTTATTATTATTTTATAAGAATGCGTGCCCCAATTTTTCACGATGTAAAGCCTTCCCCAGTAAGATCCAGCACTGACCAGGAAATTTTTTATTATTATTTTATAAGAATACCTGCCCGAGTTTTTTATTTTTATTTTTATTTGATAGTGAACTTCGACTTCTCCACATTTCCGTTGAACCAGGAAAATTGAATGGAAAAGCTGCCCATCAAATCTAAAAATATAAAAAATAACAAATGTATTTCGTATATCACTATATAAATAACATTAAAACTTTCTCTACAGCAATCCGCATGGTCATAAAAAATAGTTTTCCTATTATTCAATCCAAACAGATTAGACAACTTGTGATAAACGTCATTGATTTAGCTGTTGTGTTGAGAAAAAGCTGTGCACAGCCACTGAATGAACAACCTCCACTAAAAATGTTTTTCTCTAATACTACCTTATTATCCACGAAACTTCTTGGCCGCCAACAGCTTTCTTTCAACTTAAAACGGTCAATACTATACAGAAGAGCCCAAGGACTTGACTTAGGTTTCGTATAAGTCCGAAAGAATGCGTTCAAACTTTGTGGTAATCTCCAAACCAAGCCCAAATTGAGCCCACTAGAAAGGAAATCTAAATGGCCATTAGGAGCAGCTCTGTAATTCGAGTGGGGTATGAGCTCACGATAGATGAAGATGATATAGCAGACGTAACATCCTCTTGCATCTTCCGCGTGCCAAAGCCACTAAGAGACTCTAACGACAGATTGTACAGTCCACATCTTGTTTCCATCGGCCCTTTTCATTATGGGAAGGAGGAGCTGAAAAGCATGGAGAAATCCAAATCTGAGGCAGTCCGAAGAATGCAGAAGAGAATTCAGAGAAGAGATCAAAACGCTTCTATCGAGTCAATTGTGGAAAACCTCATAGTGCACAAGGACAGGGAGATTAGGGAATTCTACGGTGAAAGTATTTCTTATAATCCAATTCAATTAGCTTGGATGGTCACCAGGGACGCTTGTTTTCTTTATGAATTTCTTGTTAATTATGCAAAATTCTTTTCCAGTGGTAAGAATATTTATAAGGAGGAAGTGGCTGCATTCTCGTGGAAGAGTGATTATGTTTTTGATGTCACTTATCAGAATCCTACAAGGGAAAGAATCATGGATGACATACTTTTATTTGAAAATCAGATACCCCTATGGGTTTTGCAGAATCTCCTTAAAATTCAGATGGGTTCGACAGAAGCTGCCGAACAAAAGTTGGACGTGTTAATGGAATTGCTGCTGAAGTCTGCGATTAGACATAAAGTGTTTATGTGGTATAACTCAGATTCCTACAACATGTGCAGTCATGTTCTGGAAGTAGTCTACCACGGAATGGCTGGCATGGCTGTTAGTTCCTACACCCGTATTGAGGCGCCCGAATTGCCGGCTTCACCTCGCAATCAAATAAAAGTCTACTTTAAGCATGGTGTTGATTCGTTTAAGGCAGTTTCTAGTCGTTGGCGTAATACCCCCTCAAATTCGAGCCATGAGGCGTTGAAACTGGAACTTCTGAAACTGCCATCGGCGGTAGAACTCACACAACAAGGAGTGAAGATCCGTCCCGTGTTAGTAGAACAGGCAACAACATGGGCATCAGGTCATCCAGCCCTTCAATGGATGAGATTTGATGAGAATACATCAACGCTTTACTTACCACAGCTGAGGATAACTCCACAATCAGATTTAGTAATGAGAAGCATTATTGCAATGGAAGTGAGCACAAAACACAGGTACCATCCGAGACCAATGACTCAGTTTGGTATATTTATGGATGAGCTCATTGATACCGAAGAGGATGTTGCTGTGTTAAGGAAGGCAGATGTGATTAGAAACTTCCTTGGAAGCGACAAACAAGTGGCAGATCTGTTCAACTCCATGGCTAAAGGGATTACCCCTATTCAGGGCTGCAGACTAATTGATGATGTGAGAAGGGGTTTGCATAGGTATACGAGAAGAAAGTATAAGATCTTGTGGAGTGAGTTCGTAAGTGCTTATTTTTCCAAGCCATGGTTGGTTGCTGGGTCCATGGCTGCTGTGGCACAGGTGCTTAGGGAGTTCGCAGGTGGTTATTTTTCGCTTTCATGGCTTCTTGTTGTTTTCATGGCTGCCATAGTGCTATTTCTCCTTACAATGGCATAGATTGTCCTCTTTGCATCTGTCTTACTTTAACTTATTCCTTTCTGTTGTAGTGGCCATAGTTTTAAAGACAAAAGATTCCAATAAATGTATCACTAACTTATGAATTATTATATTCTACTGTTTGATTTTGTCATGTAGCTTGGTGATGTGGTAAAAGATTATGGTGATACATTAATTTCTTTTTAGTATTGGTTTCCGCTTAGATGGTGATGTTATTTATCCATTTGTATAATTAACAAGAAATTCATAAAGAAAACAAGCCTGAAAACAAGCGTATTATTTTCAGGCTTCTTTTTTTCAGGCTTATTCTTAATTCTTAATTGTTTCTTTTTCTCTAAAATTTGGTATAAAGTCTTGAGAAGGCACTTCAAGTCAATAAGCCTGAAAATAATAACAATTAAGAGTTGCAAACAACTAGAATTAAACATTATATCAAAATACATCAACTAAGACAATTGAAAAATTCAGTTTGGTATTGAATATAAATTACAGTAATAATGGAATTGAGAGGAGGAGAAATAACAAGAAAACAAACAAACCATTTTATATTGACCAGACTAACATATTACATCTCTCAAACTTTCAACAAAGCTTTAGCTCTTTAAAAAAAAAACACCATTGCATTCAACTATTTCCCACAGCCTCTTATAGCTCTACAGAGCAGGACTCAATAGGGAGTGTGTTGGAGATTGTTGGTCATTATTGCTGCTAAGATATGTTGTTTTCATTGATGTCAACATATTCCTATGATTTGCTCCAGTATTTGCAGATTGGGAAGATCTTATGATCCAGTTTTGCAATTTTGTTTTGTTGATCACTATTTTGTAGACTTTTGTATTTCCTTCAGTATATTCCGGTCTGATCAGATCTTGAGCTGAGATTTTGGAATATTATTTGGGATGGTATTGCGTATCTTCATTTTAGATGGTTCATGATTTGGTGCTCCGCAAGTTATCTTTCTTCATGACACTTGTTGATTGGTTGTGTTCTTGAGCTTTCAAACGTTGACAGATGAAGATTTGATAAGTGGTTTTGGCACAGCTATTTCTGGTGATTCTAATATTCTTTCTAGTATTTCTTAATCATGTCCTATTTGGTTTGATGATCTGAATTGATTGTTGTGCAAGTTTTTGATGGTTTCTATGAACTGGTGATGACTTTCATGTTATGTGGTTTTCCTGGTGGTGTAGCGTGTTGCGATTGATCTTGGCATGATTTCTGATGGAGCTAAACATTTGGAAATTTAAATTAGATCCATATTATATCATTTAAATAATTATATTGGTCTGGTAGTTGATCTTTGTATCATGTGATGTATTTTTGTAATTGAGAGTGGAAGGTTTAGCCGACCTTATTATCAAAGTTGATGAATTGTATAAATAGATGATATATTAATGTAATTTAAGGTGTAGAGGTTATGTCTGCATTATTAGAGTGTGGTTTATGTGCAAACAAGGATTCATCTTTCAGTGTTGTAGTTGAGGAGAGAATGGTGTTCCTGAGTAGACATTTGTGCTTAATCAGAACTTTAATTAGGCATTTGGCAAGGCTATTCTTTCAATTCATTTTTTCTAGATTATAGTCTGCATCTTGTTGTAAGTCAGTGAAACTTCCCTAAGGGTTGTAGCCTTCCAGGTCATTATCTTTTGAGCAGTGAGATCCAAGTAGAGTGCTTGAATGCATGCGCATTCCCCAATGCAATATTTTCACATACTACTGCAAAGTATCATCTTATTGTGGGTAGGTTCCCAACATGGTTTTTCCCTTAACCGGGTTTTCCACATTAAAAGCTTGGCGTTGTGTGTTGTGATCTCAATTTTCTTATCTGTCTTATTGCTGCAATTTATCAGATCTATGTTTTGTGCTTAAATTTGTCAATCCGATGAAAACTGATTTACCGCCACCACCCCCCCCCCCCCCCCCCTCAGTTTTCCTCCTCTTTGCTGCTAACAATTGGTATCAGAGCTAGATTCTTCGAAAGAAGCTTAACTGCTTGAGGTGATCCAGGATGGAAGCTCCAAGTGTTATCTTTAAGAAGGACAGTCTGAGATTTGATGGAAGTAACTAAGCTATATGGAAGAACAGGATGGAAGTGCACTTGAAATGTCTTGGAGAAGACTACTGGAAGATTACAAAGAATGCCTATTCTCTTCCTCATAATGGACCTACTACTGTTGATGAGATCAAGGATGTTGAACATTATAATAGAGAAAAGGAAGCATTGCTTAGTGCCCTGATTGATTCTGAGATGACAAATGTAATGGGACTTCAGACTGCACATGAGATCTGGGAGAAGTTTGAAATCCTATATGAAGGTAATAAACAAGTAAAAGTTGCTAAGTTGCAGAGTTTGAAAGGAAAGTATGAGATGTTGAAGATGGGAGATGATGAGAACATACACTCTTTCATTGCTAAGGTGAATAACCTTGTCCTAGGTATCAGATGTGCCAGTGGAACCCTTGAAAAAGATGAAATTGTTGCTAAGGTGCTAAGATCTTTGCCTCCTACTTATAAACATAAGGTTGCTGCTATTGATGAGATCCAGAGTGTGATTACAGTAACAAGAGATATGTTGGTTGGAAAGATTGCCACTTTTGAACTGAGTGAATTTGGATAATCAAATAGAAAAATCTAAGACAACATTTAGAGAATCAGCATCTGTATCCGGTAAGCAGAAGTATGATCCTAATGAGTGCAGAATATCTAGATATGAAAGAGAGAGAAGAGAGATAAAAGAGAAAGAAAAAGAGCTAGATGAGCTTGAAGCATTCATTTCCCGGAGATTGCATAAAGGAGCTAGTAAGTATGATGGAAAATTTCCTTTGAAATTTTTATCTTGCAATAAAATAGGATATTTTACTTCTAGATGCCCGGAGAGAATGACTAGGTATGGTAGGCATGATAAGTTTGATAAACATGATAGGAATGATAGATATGAGAAACATGAGAACTATGACAAGCCTTACAAGTCTAACCAGAAGTATAGGAATTGGAAGAATAGCTATTATGTTGTTGATGAAGGTGTTACAGATGAAGAATTAGAAGGAGATGAAGTTGTGTTTATTGCCATTAAAGAAGATACCTATTGATTCTACAAATTGTATTGTTGAGGAGAAAGCTTTAGCAACTAAAGTCGAAGAGAAAGATGAATGACTAATTGACAATGGATGTTCACATCGTATGACTAGTGCTAAAAGAAAATTTATGAGTATGAAAAGGTATGATGGTCGAATAGTAAGATTTGATGATGACAAAGCCTGTGTGATCCGTGGGAGAGGTTCTATTTCTTTTGATGGTAAGCATAACACTGATGATGTCTTGTATGTTGAAGGTTTGAAGCATAATCTTTTGACTGTTGGATAGATGGTTGATGAAGGTTATGATCTACAATTCAAGAATGAAAATACAAGATCCTAAATGCCTCAGGTATAGAGATTGCATCTGGAACTAATACTAAAGGTAATATTTTTCATTTGAATGTCAGTGAGAAAAGTTGTTTGATTGTTCAGATTGATGAGAGTTGGTTGTGGCATAGGATAATGTGTCATGTTAACTTTGATTCAGTGATTAAAATCAGTTATACACAAGTTGTTAGAGTTCTGCCTAAGATTGTTAAGCCTTCTAATCTGGTATATAAGGAATGGTAGTTGGGTAAGCGAACAATAATTTCTTTCAAGAGTAAATAGTATGCATCTGATGCATTGCTAGATCTTGTGCATACTGGCCTATGTGGACCTACAAATGTTAGAAGTGTGCACAGTGATAGATATTTTTTACTACTAATTGATTATTAGTCTATGATGATGTGGGTTGTCTTTTTGAAGGAGAAATCAGAAGCATTGGACAAGTTTAAGATATTGAAAGAAAAGATGACTGAGTTTGGTTTGAAGGTGAACTGTTTGAGATCTGTAGAGGTGGGGAATTCTGTTCCGATGAGTTCAATTCATTCTATGAGAAGCATGGAATTAGAAGACAATTATCTGCTCCTAGAACCCCCCAAAAAAATTGAGTTGTTGAAAGGAAGAACAAAAGTATCTTGGATGTTGTAAGGACTATGCTGATTGAAAGAAATATTCTGAAGATCTACTAGAGAGAAGCTATTAGCACTGTTGTTTACACATTCAATAGAGTTCATATTAAAGGTGATACTGGTAAGACCCCTTATGAGTTATGGTTTGGTCATGTTCCTACTGTGAGATATTTTAGAATATTTGGTAGAAAATGTTATATCAAGAGAGATGAGGATATAAGAAAATTTGATGCTAGAAGTGATGAAGGAATTTTCTTGGGATATTTTACAAAGAGCAAAGCCTACCGATGTTGCAATAAAAGACTAATAAAGATAATAGAAACTGCAAATGTGAAGGTGGATGAGAACCTTGGGAAAGAGATCAGAGCAAGTGGATATGAAGATGGATAGCATGTTGTTTTAGCCCTTGTTCAAACTGAAGAACCTAAGCAAAATGATTTGGTAGAGCCAGTTAACTTAGATATTGTTGATGTCAATGAAGAGGTGCAGGAATCTCAAAATTGAAACAATCAAAAGACTCTGAGGTATGTAAGATTGAATTATTTTGAAAATCATATTATTGGTGACAAGAATAAAGGTGTGGTGACTAGAAGAAGGTTAGCTATTGAAGAAGTATGTTTGATTTCAAAAGTTGAACCTAAAGATGTTGCTAAAGCTTGCAAAGATGAAAATTGGATGAGAGCTATGGAAGAAGAATTAGATCAGATTGAAAAGAATAATACATGGGAACTTGTGCCTATACCTAAGGATAAGAATGTTATTTGTAGTAAATGGGTATTTAGGAACAAATTGAATGAAACTGATGAACTTGTCAGAAATAAAGCTAGACTAGTATGCAAAGGATATTCACAAGAAGAAGGAATTAATTATGAGGAGATTCTTTCTCCAGTGGCCAAACCTAAAGCTGTTATATTGTTGCTTGCTTATGCTTCTTATAAAGATTGCAAGGTATATCAGATGGATGTCAAATCTGCCTTTTTAAATGGTGATCTATATGAAGAAGTCTACATTGAGAAACCTAATGGATTTTCACTATCAGATGGTGGAGACATGGTATGTAAACTGAAGAAAGTGCTTTATGGATTGAAGCAAGCCCCTAGAGCCTAGTATGCGAGACTGGATAAGTATTTGCTAAAATTGGGATTTAATAAAGCTACCGCTGATAATAATCTATACTTTAAGATTGAAAATGATAACATCTTGATTGTTGAAGTCTTTGTTGATGATATTATCTTTGGAGGTGATGATGACTTGAGCATGAAGTTTGTCGGTGATATGTAGAAATAATTTGAGATGTCTATGATTGGTGAGATGAAAGTTCTCTTAGGTTTGCAAATTTCACATACTAGAAAAGGTATATTCATATCTCAGACTAAGTATGTGAAGGAATTGTTGAAGAAGTTTGTGTTAGATGACTCCAAACCGGTTGGGACTCCTATGGTGATTGGTTGTAAACTGTCTAAGAATGATGAATCTCCAAAACATAATTAGAGTTTGTACAGATCTATGGTTAGTGGACTATTATATCTTACTCATACTAGACTGTACATTATGCATGTTGTGTGTATGGTTGCTAGATATCAAGTTGATCTGAAAGAGAGTCATGTCACTTCTATGAAAAAGATATTTAGATACCTAAAGGGGACTGTGGATTATGGTTTGTGGTATCTGAGGAATGATGATTTCATGCTATGTGCTTACACTGATGTTGATTGGGCTGGTGATGTAGATGACCAGAAGAGCACTAGCAGTGGAGCATTCTTTTTGGGAAAGAAGTTGGTTTCATGGGCTAGTAAGAAACAAGATCCAATGTCCTTACCTATTGCTAAAGTTGAGTACATTGTTGATGTTAGTAATTGCACTCAGGTAGTTTGGATGAAGAAAATGTTGAAGGATATCAGAGTTATCTACAATGAGCCTATTGTCATATATTGTGATAATTCCAGTGTCATTAACATGTCAAAGAATACAGTGCAACATTCAAGAACTAAGCATGTGTTAATCAAATATCATTACTTAAGAGAGAAAGTCAGTGAAGAGAAGGTGAAGTTGGAGTATGTATCTGCAAAGGAACAAATAGTTTATATTTTCACTAAGCCTTTGTCTACAGATACATTTGTCTATTTGAGAGACAAGTTGGGGGTATCTATCCCTCCTATTGAACACTAGATGCATTAAGTTGCATCAATCCGATGGATTTTAGGGCCTTATCTTTTCATCTAGATTGATGAGATGGTGTTGCTCCTCTAGTGGAGAAGTCTGTTGACTTGGTTATGTGTTTCAGTGGGTGAGATAATCATGATTTGTTTATCTATATTGAGTGTATACACCTAAAAATGGTCTGAAGATAATTAATTGAATAAGAAATTATTTAATTAATCCCCCTCCCCAATTTAATAAAATTGACTAAGCAATTTGATTAAATTCATCTACTTATTAATAAATCTAAGGATTTAATTAATACGTTCATTTCATCCCTTTAATTAATTAATCCAAATTAATTAATTCCCTCCATCCAAAAGCATTTCTTCTAAACCCCTAATTAATTAAAACAAATCAAATTCATGAGTTGTTGAGATTAATTATCCTTTTCATAGTATTTGAATTTTTAAATTCAAATTCTTCTAACTTCTACCACTCCTAAACCTAACCCATTCTACCTACCACCATGTCCCCTTTCATCCAACATCTTCTAGAGCCTTTGTGACACTTGTCACTAAGTGTTCCCTTTCATCTAACCTCTTCTAGAAGCCTCTTGACACTTGTCACCATAGAGATGACAAATGTCCCCTTTAATCCAACCCCCTTTGCCATCCTCCTCCAATTTAATCATTGATATCTTCACATCAATCTTGATCGTTGATTCTTGCCACATCACCCCTAGCCTTGGAAAATCCTATAAATAGACCTCATTTTGAGCAATATGGATCCCATCTCATTTTCATCCTATGCATTGTTACAATAGGCATCTAGCTTATAGTTTATCATCTTAGAAATGTTATCTTGCTCAATTTTAGCTTAAATCTTAGCTTAATTTTCTTATCATGTAGCTTAATCATGCTATTCTTGCTAGATCATGCATTTGCATCATTCAAATCCTCCATCTAAGTGTAGTTAAGTCACTAGAATATGCATAATCAAATATGAGAGCATTTTCATACTCGCATTTACTAGGAGGCAATAAGTCAATTAGCTATGGTTTTGTCTTTCTTTGATTTAAATCTTCTAACCATGCTTATAATGATTTATTGAGTGCATTGTGGTTGCAGCTACAGGTACACTTCACAAAGCATGACATTGAGATCTTTGGCATTGTTGTCAAAGGGGGAGAGAGATCATGTGAAAAATTGCTTTATATGTCTTGATCTTAGGGGGATTTTGCTAGAGATATCTTCTTTCTTTGCATTGATTGTTTTTCACATTCATATGTTGCCATCAATGCCAAAGGGGGGGATTGTTAGAAATTGTTGGTCATTGTTGCTGCTAGGATATGTTGTTGTCATTGATGTCAACATATTCCTGTGATTTGCTCTGGTGTTTGCAGATTGGGAAGATCTTATGATCCGATTTTGCAGTTTTGTTTTGTTGATCACTATTTTGCAAAGTTCGGTATTTCCTCTGGTATATCTAGTGTAATCAGATCTTGAGCTGATATTTTGGGATATTATTTGGGATGGTCTTGTGTATCTTCATTTCAGATGGTTCATGATTTGGTTATCCACAAGCTATCTTTCTTCATGACAATTGTTGATTGGTTACGTTCTTGAGCTTTCAAATGTTGACAGATGAAGATTTGATAAGTGGTGTTGGTGCAGCTATTTCTAGTGATTCTAATGTTCTTGCTAGTTTTTCTTAATCATTTCCAATTTGGTGTGATGATCTGCATTGATCGTTGTGTGATTTTTTTATGGTTTCTATGAACTGGTGATGACTTTTGTGTTATGTGGTTTTCTTGGTGGTGTAGCATGTTACGATTGATCTTGGTGTGATTTTTGGTGGAGCTAAGAATTTTGGAAATTATAATTAGGTCCATATTATGTCATGTAAATTATTATATTGGTCTAGTGGTCGATCTTTGTATCGTGATGTAATTTTGTAATTGAAAGTTGAGGGTTTAGCTGACCTTGTTATCAAGGTTGATGAATTGTATAAATAGGTGATATATTCATGTAATTTAGGTGTATAGGTTATGTCTGCATTATCAGAGTGTGGTGTATGTGCAAACAAGGATTCATCTTGCAGTGTTGTAGTTGAGGAGAGATTGGTTTTTCTAAGCAGACATCTGTTCTTAACCAAAATCATAATCAAGCATTTGGAGATGTTATTCTTTCAGTTCATTTATTTTGGATTCTAGTATGAATCTTGTTGTAAGTCAGCGAGACTTCCCTGAGGTTTGTAGCCTTTTGGTTCATTATATTTTGAGAAGTGAACTCTAGGCAATGTGCTTGAATGCATGTGCATTCCCCATTGCAATATTTTCACGTACTACTACAGAGTATCATCTTACTGTGGGTAGGTTCCCACGATGGTTTTTCCTTTAACCAGGTTTTCCACGTCAAAATATTGGTGTTGTGTGTTGTGCTCTCAATTTTCTTATCTGTTGTATTGCTCCAGTTTATCATATCTACGTTTTGTGATTAGATTTGTCAATCCGGTGAAAACTGATTCACCCCCCTCTCAATTTTCCTCCTCTTTGCTGCTAGCAGAGTGAATATCAAAAAGCATACAATACATTATATAGAAAAACCGATCAACTATGAAGAAAAGTAGGTAACATAAAATAATATTTCATAATACCCATAAAGTGACAGAGGTCAACGGATGGGACTGTGAATAATTCTAAGTATTTAATGTGTAGCCCAATCAAATCTATGGAGAGATTTGATTTTAATACATATATTTAATGTTGTAGATTGAGTGTTGATGCTGAGGATTCAGAGGTGATAGGTTCAAATGTTGTAGTTGGGATTACAATCTCCAACACTCATCCTTAATCACAACCACCAACTTCAATTTCTTTCTTGACTTCTTTCATTGATGCTTCAGCATCTAAAATCTTCAAATGTTAGTGATTAAACCTAGGAAATACCATGTTGCTGTTGGGATGCTCTTACCATGAGCTCTAGCCCTTTTGGTTACCAATCCATTGTCGATTGAGGTACGAGACACTTGTATTTTCTCAACACCTCTCATAGAATCTCACTATTGATGCTCGAGGATCTTACTAGGCTCTGCTAGCCTCAAACATGTTTGCACAAATACAAAATGATATAGCATTCAACCATATTTCTTTAATCCATTGACTTTACCCAACTTCAAAAAACCTATCCTCCTCTGATGTTTTGATCTCTCTTATCAATTCATCTTGCTTCAAACTAAGCAATTACATATGCAACCTCCTCAAACTTTTTATTCTCTATAGAACCAATTCCAAAATGGAAAACAAAGACAAAAGAAAACATACCATGACATCCTTTCCTCGGGTGCTTTTAGACTATGATTTTCCTTCACCAAAAACAAATTTCATCCTCTTTACTTGGACTGCTATGACAACTTCATCTTCCTTGGACTCTTCAATATTGATCTCCTTGGTTGATTGTTTCTTGATACTCTCAAACTGATCATTGTAGCTTCCCTCTGACGGTCGGTTATAGCATTTGCATAGCTTCATCTCTTATTTTCACTCCTTAATCTTCTTAGACAATGTTATGCTTGATAAAATTTGAACATGCTTAGAATCTTTAACAATGAACATTGGCTACATGGATTCACACTACCAGCTCTCCAGTTATGTTCCTATCTAATCAACCCTTTGCTGATATGTTCATATATTCTTATAAAAGCATAACTTGCCACACATTGACTTTTACCATTAACTTTGACAATTTCGGCAATCTCCTTCTATAATAGTTTACTACATTCAATCTACATAGATCTGAGACCCTCCTTGTATCATGCCTTCTCTTTGTCAACTTCTTTGTCTTCAGACTACAACACTCCATTATGGCTTATATCCTCAAAGCTAAGTAGACTTCATTCAAGGTTGTGGCCTTCTCTCTTAACTTCCTTTGATAGGGAAATCAACAACTTCAGTAGTGACTTGCAACAATGATATCTTTTCTAAGAACTGCAATCTATGTTTCTACGGAACATTTTCTTGAGTCCTCCGATGACTCTATCTAGGAACCATGATTTGGAATGGGCTAACACTATTTTTCTCAAGCTGCAGCTTGACTAGGCACTTCACCAAAAAACTTCTAGAAGCGATGGCAACTGGTTCCCACCAACTTTCTCTTCTTTGCCAGCAATATGTAATCTACTCTTTAGAAAGATAGATCAACAATTGTACCAGATTCTTCTAGTATTCACTCACTCCGGCTTTTTTCCCTCTCCAAGATCTAATAAATTGTATTCTCGAATCCAAGATCTAAGAAATTGTAATCTCGGATACCAGTTAATGGAATTGAGAAATAACAAGAAAACAAACACACCATTTTATATTGACCAGACTAACATATTACATCTTTCAAACTTTCAGCAAAGCGTCAGCTCTTTAAAAGAAAAAACACCATTACATTCAGTTGTTTCCCACAACCTCTTATAGCTCTACGGAGCTGGACTCAACAGGGAATGAATATCAAAATATAGACAATACATTATATAAAAAAATTGATCAACTACGAAGTAGAGTAGGTAACATAAAATAATATTTCAAAATACCCATAAAGTGATGAAGGTCAACGAATAGGATTGTGAACAATTCTAAGTAGTTAATGTGCAGTCCATTCAAATCTATACAGAGATTTGAATGGACTGCACATATTTAATGTTGTAGATTGAGTGTTGATGCAAATAATTTGGAGGTGACAAGTTCAGATGTGGTACTTGGGATTACAATATCCAAGAATTAAGGAAAAATCACCTTTTTCTATGCACTTTTTTAATGCTATTAAACACTGAATTTAGAAACTCTTTTATCTTTTGTTAGCTAAGATTGTATATAATTATTATCATTGATTACAAATATATCCTTGACATTCTCAAACACATTATGTAATGAATAAGGATATTTGTATAAGAAAGAATATTTTATATGGTACGTAGAAGTTGGGACTCACATTCAAACTACATTCATAGTACTATTGAATTGTTGTATCAATCAATTTCACCTTTCTAGATATGTTTGAGCAAAGTGTTAATAGAAGAAATGGGAAATGCTCGCCCATGTTTTTTTTTAAATTATAATAATTCAAAAATGACATAGATTAATAGGTGCAGCTACAATTGACATTAAAAATTTTGTCAAAGAAGACAAGAAGACAACCCTTCAAAATCATGATGTTTCTAATGTTACACTTTTTCACATGATGCACCAACTTACAAATACATAATGAACCTAAGCAATAAACTTGTGCAAAGAGATATGATATTAAATATTATTTTAAAAAAGTAAACATAAAAAATATTGATTTGTGAGGATTGTAAAAATAATTATGTTTAATGTTGTGTAGAATTCAATGATTAGTTAAAAAATCATCTAAAATATTATACAAATCTAGAATTTCTTGTGGGTCAATTCGATAGTTCTAGGTTAATCTTATTACATGTTGATTTGATCTATAATGTGTGGTGTCGATCTGAGAAAATGTCTATTTTGATAACCAATCAAATATTTGTTCTTTAATGATACTTAAGCATTTCTAGTGTTCATAGTTCCACATTTTATGCCTAAGCATGGAACCAATAATTCCACCTTGTTTTCCTCGATTTCAGTGCAACCTAAATCTTGAGGCAACCCTATGAAACTTGTCTGTTTCGTACCTCACGAGCTCCGGGAGAGACTAATTGATCTTGTTGATTAGTCACTTTTCTTTTCGTGTCTTTTCATTTGGTCATTTTTTTTAGTTTTTAAAATTTTTGTCTTATTGACAGGTCGGGTTTTAAAACCCGACATGTCACTCTTTTGAGTTGGCACATCAGACTTTAAAGTTCTATGTTCCTGTCAGTTTCCTTTACAGGTCGGGTTTTAAAACCGGACATGTCATTGAGCTTTCCTAGCAGGTCGGACTTTAAAGTCCGACCTGCCATTTTGTTGAACTGACGGGTTGGGGTTTAAAACCCGACCTTCTAGGGTCTTAAGCTGACAAATTGGGTTTTAAACCTCGACTTGTCAACACGAGTTGCATTTATTGCAACTCGTGTTATTGTTTTAATTAGTTATAAATGCCTTGTTAATTGGTCTTTTTGGCATTTTTAGTTTTTGATTTCTCATGCCTTGGCATTCTAGTTCGTTTCCCTCCTCCTAATGTGCGCTTGGTGATTTGCAACTCGAATATACTCATTTCTTCGTTATTTTCACGTGTGTCAAGTAGGGTTTTCTTCCTTTTTGTTTGTTTTGATATGGGTTTTTGGCTAGGGTTTGTTTAGTTGTCTTTTATTGCTTCGAAGTTTCTTTTTCCTTCCTTTTCCTGCTTTAAATCTCTCTTTTCGGGTTTCAAAACCCAAATTTGGGTTTGTTTTATCAACTTTTTCCTCAACCCTGATGTCGGGCTTTAAAACCCAACATTGAAAAAAAAAAATCCTCCTACATGTCAGGTTTTGAATCCCGACATGTAGGTGAGATATGCGAGAAATTTTCATCTCACATGTCAAGGTTTGAAACTCGACATGTGAGGAGGTAAAATCCACAAGCCACATGTCGAGTTTCAAACCCCGACATGTGGGTCGGCTAGTAAGCTAAAGCTCACATGTCAGGGTTTGAAACTCGAAATTTGACAAAGTTCCCTCAAGCCGCATGTCGGGCTTCAAACCCCAACATCCAGTTTTTAGTCTCTACTCAAGACTGACAGGTCAAGGTTTGAAACCTGACGTGCTAGCTAGTTTTATTGGCAGGTCGGGGTTTGAAACCCAATCTGTCTAGTATTTGCCCTTCCAACTGACAAGACGGGGTTTAAAACCCAACCTGCCAGTCATTTTTACTGATATGTCAAGTTTTAAACCCCGACATTCCAGTTTTAGTGTTTTTCCTTCTTGAGTCAGTTTTGACTAAGTTTTTCGTCTTGTTTGATTCTGGATCTTCAATTTGTTCTTCTGATGATAAAAACTAATCATGGGCCTAACAAACATGTTCTCTGCAATATCTTTTCTAATGTCCAAGCCCTCTGCAAGCAAGTCCAAGGACTCTCCCAGTCACACAGAACCATCACCTAGCAAACCTGTGTCCAAGAAGATGAAGTACAAGTATGACAAGTACTTGAATATGTTCCTGGAAAGTGCAGTGGATTCAAATGTGTCTGAGATTAGGGACACTAAAATTAGGCATGTGGAAATTAAGGAGTTAGAAGATAATGCAAGAAGGTTCCATCCCGGATCACTAATTTGATTAGTTCAGAATTACACAAATATGCATCTTTTCATGTTGTCGCTCATGATCTAGAATTTGTATTGGCAGTGGCAGAGCACTTTGATCCAAACACTCATCAAGTAAAGGATGCTAATAATAATGTGGTAATAACATTGGATAGTGTACTTTTCAACACTCTTTTCAAAGGTCTAAAGGAAGTTGAGGTTGTTGATGTAACCATGCAGAGCACACAAGCATACTAGGAGAAGCACACATATAAGTGTAAGAAAATAATTAACATCGTGTTCTTATCAACTTCACATGACTCAACTGTCACCAGGTGGCCCAAGTACTTTCATAGAAGTGATTTGAATGAAGAGTACAATGACATGGTTATGATGCTTGCACGGGTTAAAGGTTTGAAAGACTCCCACTACTTCTAGGAGTGGATGTGTTATTACATGAAAATCATTAGGAAAGAAACAACCAAGATTGATTGGGGGGAGAAAATTAGTGATGCTCTTTGTATTCAGTTAAAGGAAGTCAAGACATCATTGAAATTTTATATGACTTCATATCTTGTGTATGCAGTCGCCTCAATGAGGCAATATCCAAGCTTGTCTACAAAGGGAGATAGAAGGTTGTTACCTATTTGGGATTATTATGATTAGTTAACTATCAATAATAAAGGATCTCCTTTCCAAAGAGTCAATGATGCTTTCTTCATAGTGTGGAGATGTTTGTTCAAAAGGAATCTACACAAGGAGATAATTTCTAAAGCAGCATATGACTTGGTATCTTCCTTTGGTTGTGTTTTCTTGCAATTTCCTACATTTACATATATCCACATTGGGTGTTTCACAAGTGAACCATTCATGTTGCCTTGGTATCCATCAGACAAGGTTCTCCTCATGGAACTTTGTTGTCAATTGGTGCATGCTCATGCAAGGCAAGCTTCTTCTCATAAGGCAGGTCTCAAATGGCCTAAGTCTATTGGTCGGTATTCAGTGCTCACCATGCCCAAGGCCAAGAATATGAAGAATGAACTGTTATGGATCACAATGAGAAGATTTAAGGCCCGAGAAAACTTTGATTTTCGCAATATGAGAAGCAAAATTAAGAAGACTTATGTGCATGTACATAGGCTTGAGGATGTTTGGGCAGATTGTAAAAGTGAAGAAGATGTAAGAAGGATGGATTATAGTCATCTTACATTGGAGAAAATAAAGAACTTCGATTTGGAAAAGATTCCAAACACCATGGAAGATACAAATGATATAGTGGACCCTGCTTACTATGAGAATAAAATTGTTGATACTCCCTTGCCTTTAATCCATTGGTCAAAGAAAGAGAGAAAGTCAATCTCTAAGAGGTTTGCACCTATCATGGAAAATACAAACCAATGGCTACTAAACAAGGGAATCCGAATGAAACAACTTCTTGCTAGTTCAAGTGAGGAAGATAATGATTGTCCAATGGGAAAGACAAGGAAGGAGAACAAGAACAAGAGGAGGGAGAAATTCCTCATGTTGGAGAAGAACATGAACAAGGAGAAATCTAGTCCTACCACCTCTCAAACATCATCACCAAGTCATGTTGTGGTTCATTCTATTGACTTTGATTCTGATGAAGAGGTGCGAGAATGTGATGTAGAAGTTGTAGATGTTGACTTGGATGAAGAACGAGGTCAAGAAGGGGGCAATGCAGAATTTTTAACTCTCTCTAGTCTTCCTAGTTTCGATGAAATTCCAACTTCAATGATTGAGTCATCAATCTTGGATTTGAATGAAGCTATGGAATAGGTCACCAAGGAGAAACATGTAGTGATTCTTTCAGTTTCTTCTCCCATGATAGAAACTCCACCCTTGGTAAGAATAGTTGTCATTTTTGCGATAATGACTCCTATTATTACATCAACACTACCAACAGATGTAACAGTTGAGACGATTAATGTTCTACCAATCTCTATGTCACTTTCGTTACCAGTATCAATTTCTACAATTCCAGTTGTAACTGTTCCCACCATGCCTATTGTTACAACGGCTTTGGTACAAGTGATATCATTGGCAGCAGTATCTTCTAGTAAGCTTCCTACTAGTTTGTCTGTAGTTACACAAGTGGAGGTCACTACTCCAACCACGCCATCAGTCTTACCTCCTTAGTTGGACATAGTGGCACCAAAAAGGAAGAAACAAGTTGTTTCACCAGATGACTTTGACTTTGAACAATTAACTCCTTCAAAGGCTAAGGTATCTAAAAAGCCCAAGATAGTATCAAGGGTTCTTGTTGATCGGGTTAGTAAAAGGAAGTATGCTGAAGTAATTGTGCCAACAACAGGTAAGACCAAAGAAAACATCCAAGCTGCAGATTATAAAGTTCAAATTGTTGAGATTGGAGAAGAAACTCATGAAAGTGTCAAGCACAACTCAAGAGTTGCAAATGAAGCTATCATGAGAAGACTGGATGAAGAGTGGGCTGAAAAGATGAAATTCAAGGAAAAGTGTGAACAACTGACTAATGTTTTGATCAAGGTGACCCAAACTTTGAAACAAGTGGAACCCATTATTTCATCCATTAATACAGAAGCACTAAAAAGAATGTAACAAGTGGGGGCTAGGTTTTGAGTGGTTCACCAATGGATTGAAAGGTTGAAATCTGAAGGCTCCCTCCTCTTAGATTCAACTATTAAGTTGTTAAAAGAATTTGAAATCATGCAAAGTTAAATGCAAGGAATCAAAACCACTTTCACACAAGAGATGGGTGAGAAGGAAAGAAATATGCAGGTGTGGGAAAAGATGGAGGATTTTGACAATTATTTTCTTATAGATAATAAAGTGTTAGAAACAAGATGAAAATATGTTCAAGTTTAATCTCTACTAACACATAAGAATTAATTGATCAAGCGTATGGTTACTGATCTTGAAGGTGAGATCAGGAGTTGTGATAATAATATTCATGAAATTTTAGCAAGAATAGCTAATATCCCTTGCTACCTATATGGTAAGGATAATTAGCAATTGGTGTCAAGTGATACCCTCATCCAGGAATTCCACTTTCTGATCTCACACTAGATAGAGAAAGATTTCACTTTGAACACTTTTGATAAACTTCTTGAAAGAAAGGGTGGTTTAGATTTGCTTGCCTCTTTGCTCAAGGATGGAAAGAAGCAAGATGTGAAGACCAGAGATGTTATATGCCTGATCAATGCCATATCGAGTTTCATCGCCCTGCCAGATGAAGTTGAGATGAAATCTATCTTGGATAAATTTGAAGAATTTAAATCCAATGAGGAGGAGAAATATGAATAAAGTGTCCCCTTTTGACACTTAGTTTTTCATGTAGATGCATTTTTAATGTAGTTGCATTTTTAGATGTTGTAAGTTTTCTTGCAGCTGCATGTTCCTTATATGCTCTATTTGTAGTCAAGTGGGATTGTGCAGTTGAATTAGAAAGTTGTGCCCACCTTTTTCTTCTTTTCTCTCCTATATATAGAGGAGCCTCATTTGTAAATATACATCTTTTATTATGTTGAGCAAGACTCTGCCAAATTTTTGCCTCAACTTAGACTTTGAGCTTTTGTTGTGAAGATTCAATCAAGTAAATAAAGAAAGCAATTCTATTTGATCTCAAACTTTGTGTTGTGTCAAAGATTGTTTATATGAGTTAATTTTCCTATGTTCATTGCTTATATATGTTATTTAATCCCTTGATATTGGCAATATTGTTTAGGTAAGTAAGAGAGCTTTCTAATTGTGGAAGTAGACTTTGTGCTTCTTGAATATTTGGAAAATTTTCTAATTTTAAGTGATTAGTAGTAAGATTTGTATTGCTGCTATTACTTGTAGTTTAAGGAAAGGATTTGGGAATTTATACTTGAAGACTTTCTGTTGCAAGTTAAATTTCTTATCATTTGTAGTCATTAGATTAGTTAGAATTGCATTCAAGAGAGACTTTGTGCCTCCCTATTGTAAGTTTGGTTTGTTCATTTCTTCAAGTATTAAAAGTGATAGATAATTATAACAAAGTGGAGGGACAATACATAAACTGTGAAAAAGAGAGTTATATGCCCAAAACTTACCCACAGATTTAAGTTTCTTGTAATTAGAGAAGAAATTTCAAAGTGAACCTCCCCTTGTTGAGAGGAGGGATTAATTTCTCAACATAGTTGTGTGTGAATCATATATTTTTTCATTGGTACACTAGTGACAAAATATTCACCCAACAGTTTTTTGGCGACTCTACTAGGGATCATGTGCAATCAGTACATTCTTTTTGGGTTGTAGTGTGCTTTTTATTATAATATCCATATTGTTGATTTTCTCAAAGTTCTAATTTGGTTGATCGAAGTTACACTCGTGGACAACGAGCAGTAGGAGTTGTTGATCCTACCTTTGAGTTTTTGGAGAAACATAATTTTCCTTTTGTGACACCTCCATGGATGCAATCTCCTTTGTAGTGGATGCAATGTTTTCCTCTTACTACACAGTGGTCTCCCGTACCAAGTGAGGCGTCAAGTTTCCAAGTTTCGGTTGTTCCATTTGCAAATCATTTTTTTAATACCACCATATAATCCATTGAGGATGATTGTTGTTGGTCCTTGGGGTACCGCCTTTGGTCCTTTGAGCCCGACGATGCCTTTACATGAACTTCCCAAAGGCACAAGAAAGAATATCCCTATTTTTGGGAGATGATGCTCAACATCCTGATGAGCACATCGCTGCCTTTTATATTGCATGTGGTGTTCTCAGTGTTGAACATGAAGATGTTTCAGTGAGATTGTTCATTGAAACTTTGCATGGAGCAGCTATTGATTGGCTCTATCATCTTCTGAATAATTGTATCATAAATTGGGCAAGCCTCATATCAAGGTTTGAGGCACGGTTCAAGCTTGTTAAAGATGATCATGTGCTTTTAGAGTAATTGACTCAAATGAAAAAAGAACCACAGGATCCCATGCGGGAGTTTGTGGAAAGGTTCAATAAGTTGCACAATCGCATTCTGACGGCATCTCAACCTATTGCTAGAAACTTGAAGTATTTCTTTATTAATGCTCAATTGCCAGAAGTAAGTTTTCTTTTGCATAGGGATAACCCTGTAGATTTGATGACTACACAATAGATGACCATATCAGTTGAAGATGATCTTATCCTTGCTGGTAAGATAAGAAAGGATCCTAACAAGGTTAGAAATAATCAAATTGTTGATTCATCTTTTTCTTCAACAAATTTTGTTGACCCTATGATTCAAAAGCTAGCAAATGAGTTGTTAGCACTTAAGAAGCAATTTTCCTCACAAGGAAATACTTCTTATCATGATTTCCCAAGAAGGAATTATCCAAATAATGCTTCCAATTATGCCCCACGTAATCAAAATAAGTTACCTCCTGCTCCAGAGAGACTTGCATTGGAAGCACCACCTCAAAATTCAGCTACGGGCTACTATGAGGCTGAATAGAATGATCTTCCTGTATTTGATGACGAAGATGACAAATTGTTTCAAGGAGATGATGCAGAATTGGCTGGCGACTCTAACATCAAGTATATGTAATATGAAGAAGATGATGTGCCAAATTCGCATGATGGAGATGTCTTTGCAGTCTTCACCTGTTCACAAGAACAAGCAACACAATTGCCTATCAATGCGAAGAGTGATGACTCTAGACAAGTCAAGGATTCTCAACATTTTCCAATTACTATTGCTAATTGTGGAACTCCTTTACCAAATCCTCCAAAAGACAACTCCATTATGAAGGACAATGTGAAGGATAAAATTGTAAGTGCTTCTTTGACTGCTGTTAATTTTTCTACATCTATCAATTCTTCTGCACCTACATCAAAGACCAGTGCACCTAATGTTTCAAGTTCTCAAAATGATAACCTTGGTCAATCTTTGATGAATTCATTTTTTTAATTTGGTATTATAGATCATGCTAGGTAAACTAAAGTACAAATGTCTGAGGTAGAATATTTAAGATCCAATCCGGATCTATTTGATCATTTGGTTAAATTTGTCAAAGAAAAAGATACTTCCCCAAGTAATCCTCCCAAGTATAACACATTTCAAAATAACTTAGTGAGTTCTCTTTCTCCTATAGAAAAGATAGAACCATTTTATATCTCTTTGTTGATAAATGGTCATAAGCTAAGTAATTGTGTAATTGATTCTGGAGCATCTGACAATGTTATGCCAGTGAAAGTTTCCAACGCTCCTGGTTTAACTTTGACTAAGACATTTGGTAGATTATTTTCCATGGATAATAAGCAAGTCCCCCTAATAGGTCATATTAAGGATGCACAATTTTCTTTTGCCGCATTTCCAGACAAAAAGATCAAAATGACGGTATTGGTAGTTGATGTGTCGGCTTCCTATGGCATACTATTGGGAAGGAATTTTAGTAGAGATGTTAGAGGAGAGTTAAACATGGATATGATTGAAGCATGCATTCCTGTCAAGGGGGAGATCAAGAAGTTATATCCAAAAAAGGAATCACAATACATCATTGTGAAATCTAATGATCAAGAGTCTCATATTCTTTTTGAGTCATCAGGTATGGGTAATTATTTCTTATATGTTGATGATGATTTTGAAGTTGCTCCTAGAATTGAGGATGTCATTTCACTTGATGAAACTTCAAGTGATTGTGAAAGTATTGTTCCTGAAGCCGTGGGATCTTCAACCCCACAAGAGCAACTTTTCAATTTTGATATTGTCAGTGTTAGTAGTCCAAATGATGTTTGAACATTAGAGTTTGACTTGTTCTTCCACCGAATCAGGAGCCTGTATTGTTTTGGTGTCTCCTGATGGTAATTTTTTTCCATTTTCCTTCAAGTTGCAGTTTGACAATACAAATAATATTGTTGAGTCTGAATCTCTTCTTTTGGGAATGAATGCCACCCAAAAGAAGAGGATTAAGAATTTGCATGCTTAGAGAGATGCTGAATTGATTGTTTGTCAAGTTAGAAATATCTATCAGACAAGGAGTGATAGGCTAAGGCATTATCGTAATCTTGTGTGGGACTCAATTGAGGCATTTGATGCCTTTAATCTATCTGTTGTTTTCCGTGAATTCAACGATAGGACGGATTCATTAGCAGTAACCATAACCTCTTTGGTTCCTCACAAATATTTTTTAGGATCAACATATATTATTGAAATGATCTTTCAACCAAGTGTTCATGATAATTATGACAATTGGCAAGTGTTTAATGATGGTTGACATGTAATCAATTTCTTGCAAACTACTAAAAATTTTGATGACTTGTATTTTGATGGTAGTCAGTATCTTTCTAAAGATGCCATTGAAAGTGTTGATGTAGAAACTAGTGAAAATTTTCTACAATTGAAGGGTAATAAGATTCCTAATGGTCTTATTTCTCTTAAAAAATTGTTTGACAAGCATGATCGTTATGTCAAAAAGCAACAGAAATCAGCTACTAGTACAATGGAGTATGAGCAAGTGAATATTGAAATGGATGAGAATCCAAAGATGATCAACATTGAAAAATGTTGTTCACGTGAAGAAAGGCATAAGTTTGTAGCATTATTGCAGAAATATATTGATGTCTTAGCCTACTCCTATGAAGACCTGCAGTCTTTTCATCCTGAAGAGCTTCGTCATGATATTCCATTGAAGTCAGGTATCGCTCCTTTTTGTCAAAAGAAAAGGCTATACAAACCAAAGATTTCTAATACCATCTTTGTTGAAATTCAAAAAATGTTGAAGGCAAGGATAGTCTTGCCTATTCATCACTCCACCTGGGTAGCCAATATTGTGTTTGTGCGCAAGAAGAATGGTGAGATCCGGATATGTGTTGATTTTTCAGAATTTGAATCAGGCATCCTTGAAAGATAATTATTCATTGCCAGTCATGGATCATGTCTTACAAGTTGTTATTGGATCCAAGATGATGTCCATGTTGGACAGATTTTTGGGTTATAATCAAGTGGAGGTTCTTGAGTAAGATCAATACAAGACTGCATTTACCACACCTTGGGGTACTTTTGCATATCATAGGATGCCTTTTGGGTTAATAAATGTTGGAGAAACTTTCCAACATGCAATGGACTTGGCTTTTCAAATTTTTCTTGCTAAATTCATTGTAGTTTATTTGGATGATCTGACAATTTATTCATAGAAGCATTAAGATCATTATTATCATTTATGGCAAGTGTTGGAGAAATGTCGCCAACATGGAATCTCTCCTAATCCTAAGAAGTTTGTTTTTGGGGTTACTGAAGGTAAGTTGCTTGGGCATATTGTCTCAATAGAAGGTATCAAGATTGATGCTGAAAGAGTAGAGGCTATCCGTGATCTTTCCTTGCTAGCAAGTAAGATTGTTGTGCATTCTTTCTTTGGTAAAGCAAACTTCTTGCAAAGGTTTATTCTAGACTTTGCTAAGCAGACTCGTCACATTGTTGACATGATGAAAAGAAAATCTCTTTTCAAATTGACCCCTGAAGGAAAGAAATCTTTCCATAAGATTAAGGAAGCCATGACAAATGCCCCAGTTTTGGTGTGTCTTGATTACACTAAAGAGTTTATCATGTATAGCTATGCATCTGATCATACTTGTTCGACCATAGTGATGCAGAAAAATGTTGAGGGTGTTGAGTCAACCATTGCATTCATGAGTTATCCATTAAAGACTCATGAATTGAAATACTCAAAAATGGAAAAGCATGCCTTTATCATGGTTAAAGCGGTGAAACATTTTAGGTTTTATATTCTAAATTCACATGTCATTACACTTTTTTTCTAATGTTGTTGTCAAAACAATTCTAACGCAATAGGCACTAATACATTTGGACTAGATTTTCGACTGAGGTTTCCAACGGAGAAGGTATATTGTGGCCAAATTTTTTTTTTTTTGAAAAAATGCCCGCATTCGTCATAATTCGGATGAAAATTTCCCATTTGGTTTTGACGAAGAAGGCATTAGCAATGAGAATTTTCTTTTTTCAAAAAAGTGCTCAATTTCGTCGTAATTCCGACGACAACGGCCATTACTTAAAAAAAAAGAGGCGGGGAATTCATTTGTGAATTGTAATCCCGCGTAGGCATCCGTGGCGACTTCAACCCCCAAGAACATCAAACCCACGTCGAAGGCATTTGTGGCATTGCTTGCAATCCTGTGCAGGAGGTAGATTCAAATTGCCCTATTTTTTAATTTCATGTTGCAAAAAATATACATGTGGTGGTTAATTGTCCTAGTTTAATCTCGTAAAACCATAGAATTGTGATTGAGGAGTGAGCGTTCAATTTTGTAGTAGCAATCCCTTCCTCCCGTATATGCGTGTGTTAATTGTTCACATGATATCACATCTCTTTGCAGCATTGTATCAAACAATTCATGAGCCTTGTCCATGTTTCCATATTTTGCATTCAGGTCAAGCAGGGCATTTGCAAGTACAACACCTAACAAAATTCCTCTATCTGTTATGCTTTGATGGATGTCCATAAACCTATTCAAAAGCTCCCATTTTTGCACAGGCAAGGAGGATGCTGGCAAAGATTATGGAATTTGGCTTTATGCCTTCCAATTTCATTTGCTTGAAAGTGTCTAAAAACTTTTTGATAAATCCATTTTGTGCATATCCAACAATCGTTGCAATCCACGAGACAACATTTCTTTCAGGCATTCCATCAAACAATTCGCGTGCCTTGTCTATGCTTCCACATTTTGCATACATGTCTACCAGGGAAGTTGCAACTACAACATCTGACAAAATTCCTCTATCCTTTATGCTTTGATGAATGTCCATACCCTGTTCCAAATCTCCCATTTTGGCACAGGCAGGGAGGATAGTAGCAATGGTCATGAAATTTGGCTTTACACCTGCCGATTGCATTTGCTTGAAAGTTTCTAAAGCCTTCTCAACAAATCCATTTTGTGCAGTTGCAACTACATCTGACAAAATTCCTCTATCTTTTATGCTTTGATGGATGTCCATACCCTGTTCCAAAGCTCCCATTTTGGCACAGGCTGGGAGTACGCTGGCAAACATAACTAAAGAAATGCAATGATCAGCTCCAAAGACATCAAACCACTACTAACAAAACGGAGAGTCTAAAATATGATAGGGAATAGTGTGAGCTGTCCTGAAATAAAATATTTTATTTTCAATTTCAACTAAAACATAATTACTCAGCCATTTAATATTATTAATAAGTGTTTAATTTATGAAAGAGATAAATGGTTGGCCACAAGTACATGAGTTAGTAAATGCACACAAATAAGTGAATTTGATATTCAAAACTATCTACAATTAACTCAATTCTTGTCCATTAGTCATTTATGTTTGCAACAAACATCTTTCTTTATTTTTCTCAATGTTTATTCATAGTTATGTGCATATTTCACATTCTATAATTAGGATATCAATTGATATGGCTAAACACTAGCATGATGTTTGTGTTGTGGTATAGATGTGTGGAAACATAATAATGGGATTGTTATATTATAGAGATCATAAATCTAGATATCGCATATTAGTTCTAGCTCTTCTTGGATTGAGTCTAAAGTTGACATACAGTTGTAAAGCCATTATTAGCAGATCTATCCATTTCTAGTAAAGACAATTAAGAAAGTCAGTTTGATATTGAAAGTTTCTTATATGTTTACCTATTGATCATTATTAAGCCATAATATTTAGGTCTATTTATCTCTCTTGTAAAACCTCTGTAAGTGTCCTAGATTGTCCCTACTACTCACTCTTGAATGAAATAGTGGAGTTCTAAAGATTTGTTGCACAAGATGGTGTTGAACATATCAACAAGGCTAGCATGGAAGGCATGTTCAAGATTCCACTTGTACAACTTACAACAAATGATTTGTTGATAGAAGAAATTCTTGAAATAGGAATACAATCAAAAGACAAGTAAGTACATACAAACCTCCTCAGTTGAAAGTAAAATCTGTGTATAAAAAGAGTACATTGAATCCCAATCCATAAACACAATAGAGATACCAATGGAGACTTAATTGGATGTAGCATGTCGCACCAAAGTTGTTAGAGTATGTTAAGCTAGTACATAATGTTTCCTAAAGCCACATTAGTATTTTACCAAGATCATTATCTACCAAAAGTAACTATAGTAATCCTTTTGAGGATTCATTTCATGGTGCTAGATCTGTTAGGTCCAACTAGGAAAGCTAATGTACTGAGAGGGGAGGGGTGAATCAGTACTTCAAAACTTTTCTCCAAAAATAATCTTATTGATAAACATAAATTGTAAACTATTGATCTCATAATATAAAGCTAATGCATAATTATAGAAATAACATTCATACACATTTCACTCCATAAGACAAATATTTTGGTTACATAGAAACTCTTTGTTAGAGAGAAAAACTATGGTGGGGATGGCACCCACAACTTCACTACTGCAATAATAAAGGTTGCTCGGTTAGAGCTACATGTTTAGCTATTTCAGATAGCTTACCCTGTTAGGAGTATCAAGATCTTTAGATCTACCTTGCTAAAGGATTTTACAACACTTATACAAAATGTTGCACCTGGTTAAAGGCTTTACAATTTATAGACTTTGTTAGAGTCTTTTACCCTGTTAAAGGTTTCTATTACAACTCAAATGATTCAATAAAATCTTTACAAATATCTGCAGCTTTACATCTGAAATGTTATAGCAGATTCTATGTGCTCAATATGAAATCACCTTGCTCATAGCTGTTAGGCCCAATATAGAAATGTACTGAGAGGGGAGGGGTGAATCAGTACTCCAAAACTTTTCTCTGATAATAACCTTACTGTTATGCATAGATAGAATAGTGCAGTAACATAAAATAAAACTATAGTCAACAGATAACAATCATACATGATTCACTCCATAACACATATATTTTGGTCATGCAGAAACTCTTGGTTAACGAGAAAAACTGCGGTGGGGATGGCACCCACAAATTCACTACTGCAATAATAAAGAATGCTCGGTTAGAGCTACATTTAGCTATTTCTAATAGCTTACCCTGTTAGGAGTATCAAGATCAGTTAGATCTACCTTACTAAAGGATTTTTTACAACACTATATAAGTGTAGCACCTGGTTAATTGATTTACAATTTATAGACTTGGTTAGAGTCTTTTACCCTATTAAAGGTTTCTCTTACAACTTCAAAATAGTACAATAAAATCATTACAAATATCTACAACTTTACATATGAAATGCTAAAGCAGATTCTATGTGCTCTGAATAAGATTACCTAGCTTGTAGCATACCTCGGTAACCCATAATGAAACTCAGTAAACCCTTCTGTTTACTCTGTTCTTTGACTATTCACTGATAACCTTCTCGGTGACCTCTCTGTGTCTCTGTAACAGTCTTCCTTCACGCATACACTCTATTATCTCTTATTGCATCTCATATATCTAACCCTAGAATCATGTTGTATAAATAGATCTCTTACAGCTGTGATCTGATTCATTGCTTCAATCTTAAAAAAGATTCTTCGAATGAATAACTAAACAAAATATCTCATTGGTTAGATTGACCTTGTAATCATACACAATCTCATAGTGCAATTCCCAATGCAAAAATGGTTAGATGTGCCTCGATGTTGTAACATGTTTTCATTTGCATGTCCAAGTTCAATGTATCTGGTAAAACATTTCACTTGGTGAATATCAACTCGGTGAGTTAACTTTACCACTCGGTAGCCATGAAAATTTACTTGGTAAACAGCTCGGTGAATACTGTGTTCTGTGACTACTTTCTTCTGTAACCGAATAGACTTTTCATACTGACTTCTCTGAGTGTACCGACTGCATGATTCAGTAATACTAACCGACTAGAATATATATTATGACTTTGGATATGAAACTAATGGCAATTTGATAAGTAGTAACAATCTCCCCTTTTGACATTCGTTGAGATGTTTGACAAAAACTACTTACAAAGTCATAACTCAAAAACTATATACTTGTCAAAATGACTATAATTGATAATATGTACAATAGTCAATAAAATAGTATATGCAGATATACTCCCCTTATCATTATCCTGTACATAACTCTGAATTTTGCATGTTTGGTTTTGTTCTGTACTTGTGTGCTCTGAGTGCTCTGTATATTCTTCTCAATATACTCCCCTTGTATACAATACTCAAAATTGTGTTATCAAAACTGTACTACTCTCCAAGTGTAGAATTACTCCCCCTTTGTTGGGCTTTCCTCTTTGTAGTATCATAATATTACTCCCCCTTTTTGAAAAACATTAAAAACTTAATTTCCATCCGGAGGCGGTAACTGATCAAAAATAGTCTTATACTTGGTCCGGGCATCGGTGAGGGTGACTGAGAGTGAGGCCTTGAGACTTTCCATAAGGGAGTTTTTTGTTTGAATATTAGATAAGAGTGATATCAAGCCATCAAGAGTGCTTCCCTCTTGTGTAGTTGATAAGCTTGTAGCTCGGTTGAGTTGCTCCTGTACTAATGATAGATGAGGAAGGAATAATGTTTGAAGGGTCATTATATCCATCCTAATTTTATGCTCTTCATTCCTCAGTTCTAACTGTTGAGCCATGAGTTGTTGTAGCTTTTTGTAAAAAATTTGAACTGAATTGGGCTCAATGGTCAACTTAGATGAGAGATCGGTGATCTCTTTCTCAATTGCATCAGTTTTATTTTTTATATCTTTAATAAATAAAGAAAATGTACATAATTTCTGGAATAAATAAAGAATGTTCTTGAGTTGAGGGGACAACTCAACAATGAATTTGACAAGTTTTACCTTGCCAACAACAATTAATTTTTGTACTTCCTCTATCATTTTTGCTATAAGCTCTTTATCCTTGAGCTTTCTTAAGTACTCGGATGCATCAACTCCAGATGTTTCAATCTGATTAAGGAGTTCATCCAACTGAATATGGATGGTTGCATCGGTTGACACTGTTGTTGATGGTAGCATTTCTGTGAGTAGTGTCCTAACCTTCTGAAGTACTTTGTTCTTTTTTTGTATGGCTAGTTGCTTCTCCTGTTCGGCCTTTGCTTTGCATAGTTCACCGAATTTAGTGAGTGCTTGCCCTTTCAATTTGGAAATGTCTACATTGGGCAACACGATCGATTTAGATAAGTCAAATTTAAAAACATGCTTTCTCACCTTCTTCTCTTTTCCTTTGGTCTGTGGCACTAAGACAAGTGCTTGTGAGGCTTGCTGACCCTCGGTAGGTTGTTCGGTAGATGCAACACTTTGGTCTATACCTATAGCAGTTGCAGTGTCTTTGGGTGGTTCGGTGCTAGGGGTCTCAGCTATAATATTTGTAGTGCTTGTTTGTGCTTGAGACATTTGATCTTGGGTTGTGTCACCTGTAGCTTCAGATTTGTTACCTTTGGTAGCTTGCTCAGTGTCCTTGGGAGCTTCGGTTGAGACTGGGGGCTTTACCAGTGGATAAGGCTGAACTTGTTCTAAGACAAATTCACTAGAGACAAGTTTTGCATAAGTGGTGCCTTCAATCATTTCCTGCTCCGGAGTTGCTTCATCCATTACATCTTCATCAATTTGAGATTGTTCATCGACATCCTTTTGTTTGAAGACCTCCTGCCACTTGGCTTTAGTCTCATTTTCCACATCAATATATAGCCCATTCATCAATTTTAAGGCTCTCTATTTCACAAGAAATTTTGAATTGTATGTGGACAAATGCTCCTTGATTTCAGCTACAGACATGTTAGGAAATAGATGGACTAGACTTCTTTCTCTTATTTGTCTCTCTGAATCCATTGCATAATTCCATCTATTGTCAATATGTGAGTAGAGTTCACTCAAAAGTGACTTTGCTAGTTCTAATGGTGCTAACCGAAATTTCAGAAGTGTACATATGACAGCTTCTTCAATCTATCATTTCTCATCATTATTCCTAGACTCATACTTAACATATATGAATCCTGCAAATCCACCGTATTCTTTGAGATTGGCACAAAAAATTTCAACACTGTGAAAGTTTACCTTTTTGCTTTTCACAACCTGGAATTTGTTTGCATCGTCAGACTCTGTATCACTCGACTCTTTTGCCAAAATGAGTCTCCAAGTAGATTTCTTGTAAGTCTTAGTTACCTTAGGAATGGCAACAATCTTTTGTTTCTTGCTCAGTGATGCAACTGATGCTCTGGTGTTGGGTCTCTTTGTTGGTGGAGTCAGTAGGGCCTTTGTGATGTCCTATTTCTTTCTTTTTAGAACTTTTCCCTTTGACAACTCTGTGCTCAATGTTGTTGCAGCCTCCTGTGCTTCTGATTCTTCCTCGGTAATGGCAAGATTGCCTTTGACAGGTGTAGAGGAGGATTTTTCTCTGAATTTCTTAGATAAAGCCTTTATCATCTTTGTAGCTTTTCTTGTAGCCTTAGGAACTACAATGCTCATTTTTACTTTCTCCTTCACCTCTTCATAGGTTCCATACCTTAGTTCAGTTTCATGCCTTGGCAATGATAGATAGGCATCAATTTGTTTCTGTGTGATATCATAATCAATTTCATAAGCCATTGGTTGCAACGATTGAATCCTCAGTTCAACAGCATTTACATAGCAATAATCAGTGTCGACTTCAAAACATATATTGTCCTTGTATTTTTTGACCAGCTGTGGTGGGATCCTGTACCTGTTGTGCATTTTCTCTTGGAATTTGCTAAAGTAATCATCCATGATATCATTAAAGTTATCTCCTAACTTCTTGATGTATTCATTGATCTGATGGGTGATAGGTCAGTGTAGCTCCCATACTAGTTTACCAACTAAGGGAAAGAACTTCTCAAAATAGAAAAACATACATACAAGTAGTGAACCAAACTTTAGTGTGTTTGCCAAGTTGTTCTTCTTTGGCTTCCTTATTGTGTTCAGGTTCTCAAATAAATTCTTTAGTAGCACTTCACATAAGTCTACTTTCATTCCCTTCTTTACTATTTTGTAGGCCAGGTCCACTGCAACACATGGTACACTATTTTCCCTTGCAGATTGGAAGAAATAGTAACCAATAACTCTGATTTCAAATTTTAGTTCAGCATCAGTGACATTATTCAATTTTAGTCCTCAGTAATCAGATTCTACTCCGGTTAGACTGATTAGCTCCTTTTGTGATATCATTTTCTGTGCACAAGCATGATCGTAGATGGGATATCTAGTGATCAGGTGAATGACTTCCTTCATGATCTTGAACGGTTTCTCTTGTAGCCACATGAAATCATCATGTACTCTGCTCAATACAAACTTAACCCATTGGGGTTTGAACACACGGGGATAGACTAGGGCTTTAATTAATCCCTTGATTCTGATATGCTTGAATTTGCTATCCAGTTTGCCATCAGTGCATAGTTCATCATATGTGTCACTAATCTCTACATGACCAAGTTCCTCAACACAGCATTTGATAAAGAATCTAACATCTTCTACCAACAAGACTCGATCCGGGATGAGTGAAAATGCAATTTTATCATCCGGTTCTGAGGCAACTTTAGGAGTTAGGGAATATTTCAGCGAGAGATTCTCCACATTTTGGGCAACTACAGGATCTTGGATCTTGGGTGCCATGGTAGATTTCAAGTAAGATTTGACAAGTTATCCTTAGGGTTTACAAGTGATTGACTCTTCACACTCGGTAGACAATAGCAATTTGACTAGATCGGAAACCAGCTAAACAGTGTGAATAGATTGATGTAAATACCTTGAAATTCGCTCTGAATGAAGTTTGATTGCTTTGATTTGCTCTGCTCTGCTTCTTGAAAACTTCGGTGAATGAAAATGACCGCAAAAACATTTTTAAGTACTCAAAAATACCTTATCGGGCTCTATGCAAGTTAGGTCAAGATATTAAATGCACTCGATTCACCTTTTACCAATTTACTCCATTTTTTGTTTTCATCGAGTACCCAACTTAGCTTCATTAACCAACTTGATAGGTTTCCTATATACACCAACTTGACAGGTTTCCTATATACACCAACTTGACAGGTTTCCTATATACACCAACTTGACAGGTTTCCTGTATAGTATATAAACTGACTAATTACATCTTAACTATGCAGATTTTGAATTTTGTACATAATAGAATAGGAAGTGTTATGATTCAACTTTTAAAGTATGCAGTCCCTTCATACCTTTTCTTGACTAATTTGAAATAGGTGCACCTAACTTGGTAGGTAAGGTGCTTTCTTCATTAGACATAATTTCTTTCTATTTCCAAATCATCTTGAATTTTTCTTTTATCTCTTTAGTGTCTCTTCTCGGTTTATCTCTGCAATCTCTAGCTAAATGTCCAACTTTGTGACAATGAAAACATGCCATACCGAGATTTCTCCATGATCTCCGGTTGTTCATTCCAAATCTTATAAAACAGTTGGCACTTATATGTCCATATCTTCCACAACATTCACACCATATCCTTGTATTGTAATCCCATGGTACTGCTGCATATTGTCGGTAAGGATCTGTGTGAGTTTGGTAACCTCCAGTGTTTGCTCAGTGTGGATACTTCATGTAGTTCTTTTGCTTAAACTAGCACTTCTCAATACTATGTCCATATCTATTGCAATTTTTACAGAACCCTTTGAATTTTGCCTTCTGATAGTTGTTAATAGGCTTTGTCCTACATTGATTAGGTGTGTGACCATATTTATTGCAATTATAACAATATGCATTGGACTTAGAGATATTTGGTTGCTTACCTTTTCTGATCTGGCATATGTTGGCAGTATGACCTTGATTTCCATAGTAGTAGCAAATAGGCTTCTTCCTTGTGATGTTATTCCTTTTTCCAGCTTGTTTTGATGATTCTGCTCTCTCAGTAGTATGAATTCCTTTCTCGGTAGAGTCTTTTCCTTTGTAACTGAGTCCTCCATCTTTGTAGAGTCTTCTTGTATTCAGTTGCTCATCCAACATCTTTGATGCTTCATAATTTTTCTCCAATGATTCTTTGGATTTCTTTTATGTTTCAAGTTCACCAGTCAACCTTGATACTTCAAGTTCCAATGATTGATTTTCATCATTCTTCAGAATTGCTTCATGATGTGCATAACCTAGTTGATCTACCATATTTTGTTGAATACCAGTTAACCTTATGATTTCATCATCCTTTTTAGATACTAAAGCTTCAAGTTGTTGTTTCTCTCTTTGTAGATTTCTTTCTTTATCCTCAGCCATCCTTAATGCATCTAGATTTTCAGTCATTTGTGTACTAAAATGTTCATGTTCTCTTTTCATTGCTTTTAGTTGATCAGCCAATGCTTTGTTCTTTTCTTTCAACATTCCAATCATTTCTTTAGTCTCTTCAGATATACTATTCTCAGATGATGTCTCGATTTGTTCTACTAGCTCTTGAGAATCCTGCAAGTCATCAGATAATCTTCTCCTTACTTTCAGAGATTTTTGCATTTGCCTCTGCATGTCTACAATCACTTGATTTTCATTATCCAGCTCTTCTTGAAGATACACAATCCTCCAAGATTGTTTGTAGCCTTCCATTTCTAAGATCTTTCTCTTTAGGTAGTTAAACCCTTTTCCAAGATTCAAGCTCTGATACCAATTGTTAGGCCCAATATAGAAAGCTAATGTACTGAGAGGGGAGGGGTGAATCAGTACTCCAAAACTTTTCTCTGATAATAACCTTACTATTATGCATAGACAGAATAGTGCAGTAACATAAAATAAAACTATAATCAACAGATAACAATCATGCATGATTCACTCCATAACACATATATTTTGGTCACGCAGAAACTCTTGGTTAGAGAGAAAAATTGTGGTGGGGATGGCACCCACAACTTCACTACTGCAATAATAAAGAATGCTCGGTTAGAGCTACATTTAGCTATTTTTGATAGCTTGCCCTGTTAGGAGTATCAAGAGCAGTTAGATCTACCTTACTAAAGGATTTTTTACAACACTATATAAGTGTAGCACCTAGTTAAAGGATTTACAATTTATAGACTTGGTTAGAGTCTTTTACCCTGTTAAAGGCTTCTCTTACAACTTCAAAATATTACAATAAAATCATTACAAATATCTGCAACTTTACATCTAAAATGCTAAAGCAGATTCTATGTGCTCTGAATAAGATTACCTAGCTTGTAGCATACCTCGGTAACCCATAATGAAACTTGGTAAACCCTTCTGTTTACTCTATTCTTCGCCTGTTCACTGATAACCTTCTCGATGACCTCTCTGTGTCTCTATAACAATCTTCCTTCATTCATACACTCTATTATCTCTTATTGCATCTCATATATCTAACCCTAGAATCATGTTGTATAAATAGATCTCTTACAGCGGTGATCTGATTCATTGCTTCGATCTTACAAAAGATTCTTCGAATGAATAACTAAACAAAATATCTCATTGGTTAGATTGACTTTGTAATCATACACAATCTCATAGTGCAATTCTCAATGCAAAAACGGTTAGATGTGCCTCGATGTTGTAACACGTTTTCATGTGCATGTCTAGGTTCAATGTATCTGGTAAAATGTTTCACTTGGTGAATATTTACTTGGTGAGTTAACTTTACCACTCGATAGCCATGAAACTTTACTCAGTAAACAACTCAGTGAATACTACGTTTTGTGGCTGCTTTCTTCTGTAACCGACTAGACTGTTCATACCGACTTCTCTAAGTGTACCAACTGCATGATTCGGTAATACTAACCGACTAGAATATATAGTATGACTTTGGATATGAAACTAATGGCAATTTGATAAGTAGTAACAATAGCATACCTCAGTAATTGATAAATCAACTCGATAAACCCTTTTGTTTACTCTGTCCCTTAAACTATTCTGTGAAGACTTTCTCGGTGACCTCTGAATATCTCTGTCAGTTGTAACAATCACAACTCAATGTGTCCTCTTATGAATTTCCCTTTAACTCTTCTATCACACATGTCTCTCATTTTTTATTATCAAATCACTCAGTATAAATAGATCTTTGGGACGGAGATTTGTCCATGCTTCAATCTTACAAACAAGATTCATCAAATGAATAAACATAGAAATTATTTCATTGGATAAACTTCCTCAAAATCATACAAAATCTTGAAGTGCAATATCCTATGTGATAACGGTTCCCTGTTCCTCGATTCTTGTAACACGTTTCCACATATGTGTCCAGGTTCATTGAATTTGGTAACACATTTCTACTTGATTTAGATTACTCAGTATGCCTTCTTTGCTACTCGGTAGACAGCTCGATGTATACTTAACTCTGTGACTCCTTTCTTCGATAACCGACTGCTGTAGTGCTTACCGATTGAATATTTTGGTAGTATTAACCGACTAGAGTATATAGGATGACTTTGGACATAAAACTAATGACAACTTAGTAAATAATAACAATCTCCCCTTTTGACATTAGTTTGGTATGTTTGACAAAACTCCTTTCAAATTCATAACTCAAAATCTATATACTTACAAAATTTGACTAAAATGACAGTATATACAATTGTCAATATATAGTAACATACTCAAATGTATACTCCCCTTATCAATATATTGTACATAACTTAATTTGCATGCTCCTGTGATCAATGCTTGGTGTTCTCTGCTCTGTGTTCTATGCTCCCCCTGTCAAATTCAACTATACATTTGGATACTCTGTTATGCTTGGTACACTCCCTCTTATACTCGGTACACTCCCCCTTTTTGACAAACATCAAAACTAGTTACCATTAGGTGGAGGCAACCGGTCAAAAATAGATTTATACTTTGTACTTGCATCGGTGAGAGCAGTGGAGAGTGCATCCTTGACACTGTCCATTAGGGAATTCTGAGCTGTAATATCAGCTAACAGTGAAATCAAACCATCTAAAGTGCTTCCCTCTAGTTGAGTGGATAAGTGGGTAGCTTGGTTGATCTACTCTTGGATTGATGATAAGTGGGGAATAAATAAGGTCTAACGAGTCATGATATCCATCCTTATTTTGTGCTCTTCATTCTGAAGTTCTAACTATTGAGCCATAAGAGTTTGCAGCTTGGTATAGAAATTCTGAACAGAATTTGGCTCGGTGGTCAATTTATTGGAGAGATCAATAATCTCTTGTTCAATGACTTCGTCTTATGCTTGATATCCTTAATAAATAATGAAAATGTACATAATTTCTGAAATAAATAGAGAATATGTTTGAGTTGAGGAGACAACTCAGCAATGAGTCCAACAAGCTTGACTTTACCTATAGCAATTGTTTTCTACACTTCTTCAATCATTTTGGCAGTTATCTCTTTGTCCTTCAACTTGCTAAGGTATTCTGATGCATCTACTCCTGATGCTTCTAATTTAGTGAATAGTTCATCTAGTTGCATATGGATGGTAGCATCTTTATTCATGGTAGCTTCAGGTAGCATGTCTGTCAATAATGCTTTAACCTTCTGAAGTACTTGGTTCTTCTTCTGAATAGCCATTTGTCTTTCTTGTTCTACTTTGGCTTTACATAGTTCTCTAAATTCAATAAGTGCTTTCCCTTTCAGTTTTGAAATGTCAACATTTGGCAACACAATAGGCTTTGATAGATCTACCTTGAAACTATGCTTCTTCACTTTCTTTTCTTTGGATGATGAGGCTTTCACCGGTTGAATGAGTACAATGGCTTTGGAGGCTTGTTCACCCTCGGGAGGTTGCTCAGTAGAAGAAACACTTTTGTCGGTTCCCTTAGCCTCTGATGTGTCCTTCAGTGATTCCTTGCTTGGGGCCTCAGTGGCAACAGTTTTAGTGCTTGCAGGTGCTTGAGAAATCTATTCCCCGGTGGCCTGAGAAGTAGATTCTCCTTTTGTAGACTGTTGACCCTCTTTGCCTTGATCAGTGTCCTGAGGTTTCTCAGTTGAAACTTGCTGAGTTACTAGAGGATAGGACTTGACTTGTTCCAAAACTGATTCACTTGATACCAGTTTTGCATAGGCATTTCCTTCTATCATCTCTTGTTCTTGTGCCTCAACGTCCATGACATTCTCATCAAGTTGAATAGTTGAAGCAGGATCTTGCTTGGTAATGTCAACTATTTCAACTTCACCTTGATGTTCAGCATTCTTGATTTGGAATGTTTCTTGCCATTTGACGTTGGTTTCATTCTCAACTTCAAGATAAAGACCATTCATCATTTTCAAGGGCCTTTGATTTACTTGAAAGTTTGTCTTGTAGTTCTTCAAATTTTTTCTTATGTCTTCTACCGACATATCTGGAAAGAGATGTAGCAAAACTCTTTCTCTGACCTATTTCTCTGAGTCCATTGCATATTGCCACCTAGTGTCAATGTGTGAATATAATGTTTTAGGAAGAAATTCAGTTACTTCCAGTGGAACTACTCAGAATTTGAGAAGTGTACATACTACTGATTCTTCTATTTGCCTCTTCTCATCTTCTGTTCTGGAGTCATATTTTACATACCTGAATAACCCAAATCCACCATATTGTTTCAGATTTGTGCAAAAATTGTCCACATTGTGTACATCTTCCTTGGTGCTTTTAACAATATGAAATTTGCTTACATCTTCAAATTCTGTGTCACTTGACTCGTTATTCAAAATGAGTCTCCTAGTTGACTTCTTATAGGTTCTTGTCACCTTTGGTATTTCAACATTTTTCTGCCTCTTACTGGGTGACACTGTAGATGATCTAGTGTTGGGGCGCTTCACTAGAGGAGTCGATGATACCTTTGTTGTATCCTGTTTCTTCCTTTTCAAAATTTTGCCTTTTGGCAGCTCGGTGCTCAGAGTAATTGCTGCTTCTTGAGCCTCAGATTCTTCCTCAATTGTAAGTTGATCACTCTTGATAGGAGTGGAGGTAGAACCTTCTCCAAATTTCTCAGTTAACACTTTGATCATTTTAGTGGCTTTTCTTGTAGCCTTTGGTACTACTATGCTCATTTTTACTTTTTCTTTGACTTCTTCATAGGTACCATACCTAATCTCGGTAGCATGCCTTGGAAGTGTCAAAAAGGCATCTATTTGTTGTTGAGAAATATCAAGATCCATCTCATAACCCATGGACGGTAGAGATTGAGTTCTAGGTTCTACTGCATTGACATAACAGTAGTCAGTGTCCACTTCAAAACATATATCATCCTTATATTTTTCCACTAACTGAGGTGGGATTCTGTACCTGTTATGCATCTTTTCTTGGAATTTTCTGAAGTAATCATCCAATATCTCATTGAAATTATCACCTAACTAATTGATAAAGTCATTTATTTGATGGGTGATTGGTCGGTGTAACTCCCAAACTATGTTACTGACTGATGGGAAGAATTTTTGAAAATAGAAAAACATGCACACTAAGAGTGACCCAAACTTTAGTGTGTTTGCCGAGTTATTCTTCTTAGGTTTCCTTATAGTGTTGATATTTTCAAATAGGTTTTTCAACAACACTTCACATAGATCAATCTTCATACCCTTTTTCACAATCTTGTAGGCCAAATCTACAGATGCACATGGTACACTATTTTCCCTTGCCGATTGAAAGAAACAATAACCGATGACTCTAATTGCAAACTTTAGCTCTGCGTCTGTAACATTATTCAATTTAAGACCTCTGCTATCAGACTCAACTCCAGTTAAAATTATCAATTCCTTCTGTGAAATCATTTTCTGTGCTCGGGCATGGTTGTATATAGGGTATCTAGTTATTATGTGAATGATCTCCTTGGTGATTTTGAATGGTTTCTCCTCTAACCACATAAAGTCATCATGAACTCTGCTCAAAAAAAATTTAACCCATTGGGGTTTGAAAACTCGAGGGTAGGTTAGGGCTTCAGTCAATCCCTTGACTTTGATATGCTCATACTTGCTATCTAGGATTCCATCGGTGCATAACTCATCATACATGTCCTTGATCTCGGTATGACCTAGCTCTTCAACAGGACATTTAGTGTAGAATCTGACATCTTCAACCAATAGAACCCTATTCAGAATAAGAGAAAATGCAGTTTTCTCATCGGGTTCAGATGCAACTTTGGGAGGTAAGGAATACTTCAGTGAGGGCTTCTCAATAGTCTCAACTACAACAGGTTTCTGCAACTTAGGAGCCATTTCAAACTTGGATTTCTACTAATGAAAGAGCTTAGGGTTTTAACTAACCAGAAAATGCTTTCAACTTAGTAAATATAATGTAGATGTTCATAACTGATATTGACCGGTTAACTGGCTTGAAAATGTGTTTAAGATTGCTGTATAAATACCTTGAAATATTCTTGAGAGATGTTTGATCACCTTTGAATCACCTAGATCTTCTCTTTGATAACTGGTAAGTGTAAAATGACTGCGCAAAGAACTTTAAGTACACATTTTACCTTATTGAGCTTTGTGCAGTTAGGTAAGAAAACATTAAATGCACTCAGTTCCACTAAACTGATTAACTTCCTTTTACACTTTTACCGACTAGACAGGCTTCCTGCACTTACCGACTTCTCTGGTACTCCAAAAGACTAGATAGAATTTCAAACTTGCTAATGCATCTTAGCTATGCAGATTTTGGAATTAAGTACATGATAAAATAGGAACTGTTAAGATCTAACCTTGAGAGAATGCAGTCCCTTCATACCTTTACTGATTAATTCGAAGTAGATGCACCTAACTCGGTAGGTAAGGTGCTTTCTTTATCAGTTGACCCATTTTCCTTCTTTTTCCAAATTTTCTATAATTTGCTTCTTATTTCCTCAGTATCTCCTCTGGGTTGATCTCTGCAATCTTTAGCCAAGTGTTCAACTTTGTGACAATGAAAACATGTCATACCAAGATTTCTCCATAATCTCTGATTGTTCATTCCAAACCTTATCATGTAGTTGGCACTTATATGTCCATATCTTCCACAATATTCACACCATATCCGTGTGCTGTAATCCCATGGTACTGCAGTATACTGTCAGGTAAGATCTGTGTGAGTTTGGTAGCTTCTAGTATTTGCTCAATGTGAAGACCTCATATAGTTTTTCTGCTTAAACCAACACTTCTCGGTACTGTGTCTATATCTATTATAGTTTTTGCAAAACCCCTTGAATTTTGCCTTTTGAAAATTGCTAGCAAACTTTGTCCTACATTGTTTAGATGTGTGACCATACTTATTGAAATTGTAACAATAAACATCAGACCTAGTGACATTTGGTTTCTTACCTTTTCTGATTTGGCACATGTTGGCAGTATGTCCTTGTTTTCCACAATAGTTGCAAATAGGCTTCTTTCCTTTGATGTTCTCCTTGTTTCTAGCTTGCTTTGATGATTCCCCTCTCTCGGTGGTGTTGATCCCTTTCTCGGTAGAGTTTTTTCCTTTGTAACCAAGTCCTGCATCTTTGTTGGGTCTTCTTATATTTAGTTGCTCATCCAACATCCTTGATGCTTCATAACTTTTCTTCAGTGTTTCTTTTGATTTCTTCTTTGCTTCAAGTTCATTGGTCAATCTTGATAATTCAAGTTTCAATACTTGATTCTCATTTTCTTTTAGATTTGCTTCATGATGTGCATAACCCAATTGATAGACAGATTATGTTGAACTCCAATCATTCTTGTGATTTCATCATTCTTTTCAGACACCAATGCTTCTAGTTGTTGTTTTTCCCTTTCCATGTCTCTTATGTTATCCTCAGCTGTTCTTAATGCATCAAGATTTTTAGTCATCTATGTGCTGAAATGCTCATGTTCACTTTTCATTGCTTTCAACTGTTCAGTTAATGCTTTGTTCTTTTCTTATAGTTCTCCAATCATTTCTTCAGCCTCTTCTAATATACTATTCTTAGATGATGTCTCAATTTGTTCCACCAACTCTTGTGAGTCCTGTAAATCATCAGACAACCTTCTTCTGACTTTTAGTGATCTTTGCATTTGTCTTTACATATCTGCAATCACTTGATTAGCATGATCCAATTCTTCTTGAAAATTCACAATTCTCCGAGATTGTTTGTAGCCTTCCATTGATAAGATATTTTTCTTTAGGCTATTAAACCCTTTTCCAAGATTGAAGCTCTGATACCAATTGTTAGGTCCAACTAGGAAAGATAATGTACTGAGAGGGGAGGGGTGAATCAGTACTTCAAAACTTTTCTCCAAAAACAATCTTACTGATAAACATAAATTGTAAACTGTTGATCTCATAATATAAAGCTAACACATAATTATAGAAATAACATTCATACACATTTCACTCCATAAGAAAAATATTTTGGTTACGCAAAAACTCTTTATTAGAGAGAAAAATTGTGGTGGGGATGGCACCCACAACTTCACTACTGCAATAATAAAGGTTGCTCAGTTAGAGCTACATGTTTAGCTATTTCTGATAGCTTGCCCTGTTAGGAGTATCAAGATCTTTAGATCTACCTTGCTAAAGGATTTTACAACACTTATACAAAATGTTACACCTGGTTAAAGGCTTTACAATTTATAGACATTGTTAGAGTCTTTTACCCTATTAAGGGTTTCTATTACGACTCAAATGATTCAATAAAATCTTTACAAATATCTACAACTTTACATCTAAAATGTTATAACAGATTCTATGTGCTCAATATGAAATTACCTTGCTCATAGCATACCTCGGTAATTGATAAATCAACTCAGTAAACCCTTATGTTTACTCTATCCCTTAAACTGCTCTCTAAAGACTTTATCGATGACCTCTGAATATCTTTGTCAATCATAATAGTCACAACTCAATGTGTCCTCTTATGATTTTCCTTTTAACTCTTCTATCAAACATGTCTCTCATTTTTTATTCTCAAATCACTCAGTATAAATAGATCTTTGGGATAGTGATTTGTTCATGCTTCGATCTTACAAACAAGATTCATTGAATGAATAAACATAGAAATTATTTCATTGGATAAACTTCCTCAAAATCATACAAAATCTTGAAGTGCAATTTCCTATGTGATAACGGTTCCCTGTTCCTTGATTCTTGTAACATGTTTCCACATATGTGTCCAGGTTCATTGAATCTGGTAACATGTTTCTACTTGGTTCAGATTACTCGGTATACCTTCTTTGTTGCTCGATAGACATAGAATGTTACTCGGTAGACAGCTCAGTGTATACTTAACTCTATGACTCCTTTCTTCTGTAACAGACTACTTTAGTGCTTACCGTCTGAATATTTCGGTAGTATTAACCAACTAGAGTATATAGGATGACTTTGGACATAAAACTAATGACAACTTAGTAAATAATAACAAAATCTTCATTTAGTTCTACTTCTTGTTGGAGAAAAGAAAATTTATTTCTTGAGGTAGATGAATATCCCATCAACAAAGGACAAGACCCTTTCTAGAATATAACAAATTCTACTCCAACAAAAGATCATGGGGGTTTCACTAGAGATATTGAATAAGAGATAGACTTCTACTGCTGCATTAAAAGCATTGGCATATTCTTCATTTATTGATGTAAACTCTCTGTGATGCCACCACAACCAATAAAAGTGTAAAAAGTTGTTCGCAATGCATGGATTTTTAGGATTGTCATTTGAGAAAATAGAATTAAAGTATGGAAGTAGGATCTGCCAGCTCCTGAGGGAATCTTGATGAAAAACAATTGTAAAATATTTGGGCGAGCTTATGTGCAAAAACTCATGCTTCCTGATGGGTTTATGTACAGAAATAAGCACGAATTAAGTGGTAAAGGGGCTTCTGGAAACAAGAGGGACAGAGAGGTAGTGGAAGTGAAAACTTAAGGTGTTGTGTCTGCTACATCTCAGAATGGGAATGGCAAAGGTGTTGTAAGAGGAGCTAAGAAGGGTGTTGGAAGAAGTGGGGGTGTTTACATTCCCCCATTTAAGCTGGCTCAAATGATGAAAGATGTGGAAGACAAGAGCAGTGTGGAATACCAGCGCATGACATGGGATGCCCTTTGGAAGAGTATCAATGGGTTAGTAAACAAGGTAAATGCATCTAACATCAAGAACATCATTCCAGAGTTGTTTGCAAAGAATCTCATCCGTGGGAGGGGTCTATTTTGTAGGTCTTGTATGAAATCCCAAATGGAATCCCTTGGATTTATAGATGTTTTTGTTGCGTTGGTTGTTGTGGTAAATACAAAATTTCCTAAAGTTGGCAATCTACTTTTGCGAAGAATTATTTTGCAACTTAAGAGGGCATACAAATGCAATGACAAGCACATGTTGATAGTAGCAGCCAAATTCATAGCTCATTTAGTGAATCAACAAGTTGCACATGAGATCATTGCCTTGGAACTTCTCACCCTTTTACTAGAGAACCCCACAGATGACAGTGTAGAGGTTGTTGTTGGGTTCGTGAAAGAATGTGGTTCTTTGTTGCAAGACCTTTCACCCAAAGGTCTCTATGGGATTTTTGAAAGATTTAGAGGTATTCTCCATGAAGGGGAAATTGACAAACGAATACACTTTTTAATTGAAGGCCTTTTTGCAATTCGTAAAGCTAAATTTGAGGGTCATCCAGTTGTGCGTCCAAATCAGTTAACACATGAAGTTTTTCTAGAAGATGAACTTGATCAAGAAGCTAGTTTGGATGTTTTCAAGCCAGATCTTGATTTCTTAGAGCATGAGGCAACCTATGAAAAACTGAAGAAAGATATCCTTGGAGATGCTTCTTCAGATGAAGTAGAAGGGGAGAATGATTCAGGTGATGATTCAGATGATGATTATGATGATGATGACGATGATGATGAAGAGGAAGCTGAGGAAGCACTGAGAATACGGGATGAGACAGAGACAAACTTGGTCAATTTAAAATGTTCAATTTATTTGACAATTATGTCAAGTGTTGATTTTGAGGAAGCTGGTCATAAGCTACTAAAGATCAGGCTTGAACCTGGTCAAGAGAGAACATACCTTCGTTATTATGGTCTTCTTGGGAAAAGATTTTGTATGATCAATAAAATTTATGAGGAATTTTTTGATAAGTGTTTTGTATAACAGTATTCTATGTTACACAGACTGGAAACAAATAAATTGTGTAATGTTGCAAAGTTTTTGGCCCACTTACTTGGCACAAATTCTCTTCCATGGCATTGTCTTGCTTATATACGTCTGACAAAGGAAGATACTACTTCCTCTTCCCCTATTTTTATAAAGATTATCTTGCATCTTGGTATATTGTTGCTTAATGAAAGGTTGAATGATCCAACAATGTAGGAGTCTTTTGATTCAATTTCTGCAAAGGACAATCCCAAAAATTTATGGTTTGCTATCAATTTCTTTACTTCTATTGGTCTTGGTGGTATCACTGAGAGTTTACATGATTATTTGAAGAATATGCCAAGGATTGTAATGCAGCAGCAAAAGTCTATTCCTGTGTCAGATGAATCTACCTCTAATGATGATTCTTCTAGTTCATCAGGTTCGTCAGATTCTGATACATCAGACTCAGATTCTGAGAGTGAAACTGATAGTGAGAGCAGTAAGGAGTCACTAAGAAAGAAAAATAATTCAAAGCATGACAATGAGTATGAAAAAACAAGAAGAAAGAAAAGGGCGAGGGCATCTGACTCAAAGGATGGAAGTGACAATGAAAAAATCAGAAGGAAAAAGAAAAGGAATTAAAAATCTTTCTAGTCAGTTATTCAAGGCTCCAGTAGACACTATTTTCCTAGACTGTGACAAACAAAAGAATCACTCACAAGTGCTTTGGTTTTATAATAGATGATTATAAGATGCTACAATATTGTCTTATGTATTTTAATAGCCATGGGTTTTAGAGTTTTATACTTGACAGGTAATGGATAAACAGTGTTAGGAGGAGAAAATATTGAAGGCCAAGTGCAGATTGTGATAATACTATATCAATGAATCCTGTTATTTATTGAGTATTTCTTGTTTTCCATGTTGTGTGATGTACCATAGGCAAACTAGAAATCTAAATTCAATAAGATGCTCTGTTCAATGATGATAATTTCTATTTTCTTGCCTGTGAAGAAAGACCATGTCAAACAATATCAATGAACAACAAAATAAGGAGATAATTGCTAGATTGTGGTCTAACTTGAAAAGAAAAGGTGATGGAAAATGTTATTGTCCATGCAAAATTTGTAAGGGGTTAAAGACTAGAAGACTTCTAATCAAAACAATGAAGAAACATTGTAGGCTGCATGGTCACATTGAAGGTGGACATGATTATCATCCATTGGTAATTTTTTCATTATATCGTGGCAACAATTTATATACATAATAAATCATGTGATGATGAGATCATGATTATGGTTTATTTATGTTTATCAATTTTATATAGGTCGAGCACCCCAGAGCACATGGTATGGATCAACACAACTCTGAGAATATGGTTTTTGAAGTGGACGAACATGGAGGTGTGAATATCGAAGCTGAAGATAATGATCCCATGGAAGATGATGATCATGAGCTAGAAAACACAATTGAAGATGATGGTATAAATACATTGATCCATGACTCATTTAGTACTCGTGCAGCTGATCATGATGATGAAGATGACCTTGATATTGTTCATGATGTCCCTCTACTTGAGAAGGCATTTGAGGCCCTTTACGAAGGCTCGTAGGCAACTCTTCTCTCCACTGTATTGTTGTTGGTGAACTTGAAGGTTATGAATGGTTTATCCAACATAACAATGTCACATATGTTAAGGTATGCATATATGTCATAATAAACTGTGAATCATGTTGTACCATTAATATTCTTTATTATAACATATTATATTTTTTTGTTGTAGATTGATAGGTGAGTTTTTGTTACCACCATCAAATATTCTACCTTGCTCATACTGAGAATTATCTGTCGTTATGAAAGATATTGGAATGGAGTATCAAGCAATAGATGCTTGTCCCAATGATCATATTATATATCACAAACAACATGAATTTTGAACTAAATGCCCTAAATATCATATCAGTAGATATCGAACAGATCAAATAACAAAAAGGGCTTCTTGTAAGGTTCTTCTCTATTTTCCCATTATTCCACGTATGCAACGATTATTCAAGTGCACTAGCTTGGCACAATTTATGGATTACCATGCACGCAATAGAAGTTGAGATGACCTTATTTGAATGCCTACGGATGGTTCAGTATTTATGGACATAGAGGAAAAGTGGCCACACTTTAAAGAAGAACCTCATAATCTCAGGCTTTCATTGGCAACGGACGGTGTCAATCCATTTGGAGAGATGAGATCTATTTACTCAGTGTGGCCTATTTTTTTTATCAACAATAACATTCCTCCATGGATGTCAATAAAGAGGGAGCACATAATGTTGGCAATGATTGATCCAAGTATTTTGAGTTTAAATATAGTCGTCTAAATTTAATTATAAATATTGCAGTAAAATGGTCATAATAATTATGTAATGTTTTTGTTCATTTGATTAGGTAAGTACCAAGTTAAATATATGAATGTATATATCGAGCCTCTTATCGATGAGTTTATGGAGTAATGGAATAGTGTCACTATATATGACGTCTCTAGACCAATAGGACAAAGACAATTTCAATTCCATGTGATGCTTCTATGGACAATACACGATGTCTCATGACTAACACATTTTTGTGGTATGTTATAGTGTTTAAGTTGTGCATGAACATTATAATTCAAAAAATTATCATATTTAATCCAATTATACATTATCTTGTAGGTCTTCAAACAAAGGGAAAATTTGCATGTCCTGTTTGTGGTCCAAAGATGAAATCTCGTCATTCAAAAAGTTTAGGAAAGCAAGTGTTTGATGAGTATAGGCACTTTCTCCACAAAAATCATAAGTATCGAAATACTGAAAAACATCTTTTCAATGGGAAAGAAGAGAATACATCAAAGCCATGAAGAATGACACCTCACCTATGGAAGTTGGAATATAATAGAATTAGTCGTCAAGGTAATGCCATTCCATCTATTGGTTTGTCATAAAACATCTTTTCTATTTTGTTTTGTTTACTGATGATGTGATTGATGATCATGAACGTCGTGAAGGCATTAATGACCACCTTCCTAAGGGACTAAAAAGTTATCCCCGACAATTTAGTAGGTTTCCCTACTACGAGTAGTTACAAATTGTTCATTTGTTTGATAGTATGCATATTGGAAAGAATATAACAGAGACAATATGGAAAATATTGGATGGAAGGCGTGACAAAGAAAAAATTGTCAAAATATGTAGTGACATTCAGGATTCCAATCATGCAATGATAAATGTCATTCAATCAAACAGCCATGGAGACCAAATTAATATAAGTGAGCTTCCTTGGTTATTAACAGACCAGCAAAGCAATGCTATAAAAGAAGTCATATGAAAAAAATGATTTCCCACAGGATTTGCTATGAACATAAACAATCTCATATCAAAGAAAAGTGAATTTGGGCCAGGGATGAAAACGCATGATTGGCATACCTTCATTAAGGTAATTCATGTTCTTGTGTTTTTAGTATGTATTTAAGTACTGTGCGTACGTGTACTTTTCATTATGTTACAAAAAAATGAAAAGATAATTTTATAATTGTTGCAGTGCGTTCTACCTCTATCTCTCCCAAACAACTTCGACAATAATGTCAAGCAAGTCATATATGATCTTGGAAAATACATCAGGTAAGTAGTGATATTTGTTTAGTTTGTTGTATAGATATTATATTTGCGATTTGGTTTACTTGTTATGTAATATATTTTTTGTGTCTTGAATACCTTGTAGGTGGTTGTCATGTAAAGAAATCCATAAAGACGATATAAAAATTGGAGGAGAAAAATTCCTCATTTAATGTGTCAAATGCAAAAGTGTCTACCTCCAGCTTTTTTCAATGCACAAGAACACTACCTCATACACCAAGTTGAGGAGATTGAATTGTGTGGACCTGTACACACTAGGTCAATGTGGATGGTTGAGAGGCACTTGAAATTTTTGAAGGCTTTGGTTCAACAAAGAGCACATCCTGAGGGTTCTATGGTGGAGGGATGATATATGGTATACTAGACTATAGTGTACATTTCTGAATATCTTCCTAAGTTTGCAGCAAAGATCCATGTGGATCGCATTTGGGATCCCAACACCATTAACAAATTTGAAGGGAAGTACTTGATGAGGAAAGGTAGATTGAGGAAAGTGAGAGGTAGTTATAAGATGTTATTGTATTTAATTAATTCTTAATCTTCAAAATAAATCGATTATAAGACGTCTATTTATTTTTTGTACAGTTGGTCGAGAGTGGGATGCACTACATTTGTATATTGCAAACAATCTTGATTGGATGACAGTATGGATTGAACGTTGTCAACATTCTGGATGCACGCTAACATGGGAAGGTGTGGCTTCATTGGTTAAAGAAGCACATCATAATGGAGATTCCAATGTTACGCAAAGGGAAATTGATTTAGCATATGGTTTAAGAGATAAATAGGTACGTATAAATTTATTAATCACCCATATGTTTATCAACTCACAATGCAATAAATTTTACATGTTTGACATATCGCAGGTCAAACACCACAACGCTATGTGCTGCAATGGTCAAAAATTTTGCATAAAAAAGTTGGATGACATGAAGAAAACTTGGGATTCTGGCATCACTGCAATCTTTGAGGTGATAAATATTTCATCAAGAAATGACATTCATCCTCAACAGTCTCAAAATCGATACTATGGCATTTTGGATGATATACTTGAGTGTGACTTTAATTCCTTCAAATTAGTTTTGTTCGTCATCAAATGGTACAGGCTACGATTGAATAAAAATGATCCTGATAGAACTGTTATTGAACATGATAATGGTTTTATAATGCTAAATACAAGGTCATTTGAACCAGTTGGGGATGAGCCCTATGTTCTTCCAAGCCAATGTGAGCAAGTATTTTACTCAGAGGTTCCACATAAACCAGGTTGGTCATTTGTTGTTAGACATGATCCAAGAGGAAGGCCAATAAAGTATAATGTGATGGAAGAAGAAGATACCTAAGAAGAAGATATCAAAGAAGTAGAAGATGAAGTGGATGATGATCACGATTGATAGTTTCACAATGACGATGAAGAAGAACAAGAAGAAGAAGAAGAAGATGATGGTGATGGTGATGGTGATGGTGATGATGATGGTGATGGTGATGGTGATGGTGATGGTGATGGTGATGGTGATGGTGATGGTGATGGTGATGATGATGATGGTGAAGACGTTGATGATGATGATGATGATGATGATGATGATGATGATGGTGATGATGACCTTGATGTTCATGATGATGAAGAATGAAATGTATGAGGTATGCGATTAGTATATTATCTATTTAATATTGACTTCTTGATAGAATTTTTTTTACATAATTAATTCATTATGTTTTGAATTCTAATGCCATTACATAATTAATTCATGATGCACCTTTTAATTCATGAATCCAATATACCATTTTATTATGAAGTTTTTTTGCTAAGTCTATTGGTTTAATTTCGCTAACATTTTTTATATTTTTTCTTTGTCATAGGTCGACATGGATCCATCACATATCGTAGATAGAGATGTAGCTTGTGACACTTCTACCGAGCAGGTAAACCTCATTGTAATTGTACAAATTAGATATAAGCAAACTGTTACATTATTATGTTCTTTTTTTTAGTGATTTATACTAATTTTGTAATTGTTAATGATATTCTTGACACAAATGGATGCTCGGGGAAAGGGAAAGTGAGTTGCAGTACCTGAGCACCTTTCTAAGGATGTGGAATCATTAGAGTTACATGATGATGACCCTGAAGATCCCACAGACCTTATGAAATTCTTTAAAATGCCTCTTATAAAAATTAGAAAAGAGATTGTTGCTTTGGCAGTCGTGCATCCTATCACTGATGAGATATGAGAGAGAGTGGCATTATTGATTCAGACAGTAGAAAACTTGCTAGTAAGCAGTAATGAAAGATTTAATTATAACAAAAGTTCAATAATGGTTTATATTTTATTCTCTTTTATGTCATTAACTAAAATATGTACATATTGTTTTTATAGCAATTTATCTGACCTCATCAAATTCGTTCCCACGATCAGGGTGTTGCAGGATGTTCAAGTGATGATGATTTTCTTGTATTATCACTTGCTTGGCTTATCACTCTAAGTACCCAAAACACATCATACTTGATACTGTCAATTTTCAAAATAAAGGTTCATCCTTGTTTACAATTCTTGCACTTTTCATATATTTAATGTTTGATATATTTAATACATTATTCTTTAGTTGTTGTCAATGTTACTGTGTAAATGTCGCCGCCACCTCATCAGAGGTTACCCTCACCTATATTGTCGGCTGCAATGTTGGCAACACATAGCATGTAGACATCCTCTAGTGCACGTCATATTGGCCCGCCCACTGTTGGTAGATCCCTCTTTTGCTCTATCTTTTTTCATGTGTTTATTTCCCTTCAAGCGTTCTTTCTTGAATTCTAATGCCATTTCATAGTGGATTCATTTTTTGCAAGAGAAGATGCACATGAGGATGTGCCAGAGGCGACTACTACTGATAACATACCATCATTTCCTAGATCTTCTTGTATTGCTAGTATGGGAACGTTGTAGGCCACATTGGTGGTGAGCAACGAAGAAATGATTCCCTTAAAGATACAAAAGGTTCCAGGTACTTTAAAATTATTATTATATATACTCTAATTGTAATTTACTTTATGATCACTCGTTGTGGACTAATGATCCCATGAATTTTTTGCAGGCAATGATATTTTCTATAAACATCTTAGTGACAATGGATTGCAGATATTTGGGCCACCATACATAAAAGGTGGTACATCATATGTGAACTAACCCTAATCCACTTTTGATTTCATATCATTGCTAGAATAGTTTTCCTTTGATCTATTTCTTGAAGTGTAATAAATGTAGCTTCAATTCATTTCTGAATCTAACAGGTTTGTTTTTTCTTTAAAAGGTGGAATGACCAAGAAAAAAGGTTAAAAGATGAATTGACAAACCAAATGGTTGAGTGGTTTGGAAATGACACCTTTGACAAAACCAAGCTCCTTGAAAAAGATGGCACATATCTAAAGTATGTGAGGGACCAATACAGGACCCATTTGGAGAGGAACCTAAAGTACGAGCATCCCCCCATGATTCCAGAGAGGGAGTGGAAGGACCTGATTTTGGATGCCAAGGAGAAAATTGAAAGGAAAAAAAGAAATACACCACTAGACGCCAAAAGAAGGTATGGGATACTATTAAGAATGTAATTATGTACTAATTAATTAGGCTTTATATTTATATAATCTAACATATTTCAAACTTCTTATAGACTGAGTGACACGTCAAAGGCAACCAAGGCAAGGCAAGAAAAGCACGGGCAACACAAACTCAGCTCTGGTGGCTACATGAAACTTGCTACACAAATTGTAAGTATCTCATGTAAATGAAATATTGCATCAAAATATTAATAAATTGAAAACGTTTTTTTTTATCAAACAATGCAAGTAAAATTCATGGTACCAAGCAAAAATGAAGGTCTCTAAATTCAATAGAGCACGAACAAAAGATGACGAGAGAATTGCCTACCAGCAAGGCTATTTAGTCATGGCTGATCGGCTATGAGAATTGAGTGGGCATACAAAACATTCGAGTGCATCCGTCACATAGGTAAATATGCTAAATGGAAGTTGTTTCAAATTGAATACTTTACCAATAATCTAATTGATGTTGAGTTCCAACATAAAGTGACTATATTTATTTTAAGTAAGCAAGCAATGATAACAATGTGCATGTCACTAGAATGCAGCCTACTAATTGTGAAACACCACCTGCACATGAAGGTCTAGAAGTGCATCCCAGTAGTGGAGGTATTCATTTGCTATTCAAATTTATTTATTTAGCTATTAATACAATTAAACATCTTAATTTGTAATTAGAGTAGTAATTAATGTAACCTTTTTTGTTAATATTTTAGAGCATGTAGTCGGTGGTGAGCAAGTGGAGCATGATCTGGGTACACAACATCAAGAACATGATGTTCCCCACTCAGGTAAAGAGGACCATTGTTATTGCTTTAAACAAATATAATTGCAATTGGTGTTCAGCATTAATGTAACCTTTAGTATTTCAACTCCAGATGATCTAGAGGGTGTTCAGCATGTTGAGGTTGAGGCTACACAAAATGATGTGGCCCCATCAGGTAAGGAGCACAACAATTATGTTCTCTAAATTAATGAAATACTTGTAATAGTAATAATTTTTTTATTTGAATTTAACCCATTTCTTTGTTATTGCAGCTAACCCCCCTTCGCTTCAGCATCCTCGTCCTCACTATAGGACTAGGCATACATCAAGATCATGAGTAGTTGGCGGAACATCTACAAAGGGGGGAAATGATGAAGAAACCAATGTTCCACTTAGTCTTTTCGTAGCTTCAAAGAAAAAACAAAGAAAGAAATGATTGTAATCTAACTTATTTGATAATGACTGATTTTTATGTGTTAGTGAATGTAATTATGTGCTAATTAATGGTTATGGATGATATGTGTTAATTAATATTGATGAATGTTGCGTGTTAATTAATGTTAATCAATGTTATGTGTTAATGAACGTTATGTGATATTAATGAATGAATGCTATATTTTATTAATGGTAGAAAGAATGAATGAATGAATGTTATAAGATGTTAAAGGGGAATTTAGAGTGATGTTAGGGGGGGAGAGGGGCCAAATGAGCCTCCACCTTCATGTGGTTGGCCCTGTTAAGTAGAGAATATTAAACTATTCTTGAAACCAAGTGAAGCTCAACAAGATAACACACTTTTCAATATTTCATTATGTTGCACAGTTAATCTTATTGAATATTGAATCTTAATTGCAGGGTCCAACAGAGCCAACACGAACAACAACACCACAAGTTGTTGGGTATAATGAACTCCCATATTGTCTTGTATGTACATGAACAATATGAGTTGCTTCTAGTGTTGATATCCAAGGTAGGACTGCAAAAGTTATGAATATGCCTCATCCTTGTAAGTTTTTTTATTACTTGTAAGTAATGAATATTCCTCATCCTTGTAAGTTTTTTTATTACTTGTAAGTCATGAATATTGTTCTTTAGTTGATTAAAATTAAATGAAAATCTTTAATGAATACACAAAACTATATACACATGCAGGCGCACCATGGTTGAGATGGTCCAGCTCCCTAGACTCACTCTACGACTAAGCTCATGCCATATCTAAATCAAAGACATCTCAAATACATCGTCGGTGGAAAGCTGCAAAATGCCATTTTCATACATAAGCAAGACATACACAATTGGGCACAATCACCAAGAGAACGGTAAAAAGTGTGTTTGAGATTGTATCATGGATGCTTTTAAGGATTTTATCATGGATGCAAAAAATCTCTTCATTAATCCTTGACTCATGATTTCTATAATACTTCTTTAGACTTCTCATGTCATTTGTTGCACTTCTTCACTATTTTGGACTGAGTTTCAACTATGTATTTGCCTTGACTTATGACTGTACCTAGCTTTGTCCTCTCTTTGTAAGCTTCCTCTTTGAATTGTGGTTGTAGCTTTCATAATACCTTTTTAATGTTGCACTATTTGTAAGGAGGATAACTCCTAATGCATGTTGCAAATTGTCTTCGTACAGTAAGCTTGCTACTTTCTCAACTTTTGATAAATCATGATGATATTCTGTTACTTTTCATCGAATACACTGTCTTACCTTATTCATAAGAAAATTGAATACTGCATTCATATCTTGTGCATAGTATGGTTGAGTAGCAACCTCAGAGCATTCTCTATAGAATATGATTTCTAGCCCACGAGGGCATAATAGCCGAGTATTGCAGATATTCTATAGTGAATATGATTTCTCTCCCTATTCCAAACTATGTGGAGGATTGATACAAAAAATTTCAGTTGAAAAGTTAAATGAATTGTAACCTTTGAACCTTTATCTCTTCCCTCAAAAATGAAACTTGCCATTTGAATTCCTTTCTCATATTGATTAGCTTAATAATATTTGTTCAATTTTTTTTATCGTTAAAAGATTACCTTCCTTTTAGATAAATTAGTTAGATTCTTATTATGTTGAAGAACATTTAGTTAGTTTTCTCCTTCAACTAAAGTAGTTATGTTTTATTTTGAAATGCTCAATTTTTTATCTTAGTATAGATCACAATTTATTTTCTTTAAGTATAGAATTAATGGAATATTACATATGGTATCAGAGCAACCAAGTTCAACATTGAACTTTAGGCTTTCCACCTATAAACAAAACTATATACATATGCAGGCGCACCATGGTTGAGATAATATGCAGGCGCACTATATACAAAACTATATTCACAACTAAATTTTTTATTCAAATCCACAATATGAAACACATAGTTTTACTGGAAGAGCACAAGTAACCTTATTCCTTTAGATAATATCACAAGGAACTGCCTACAGAAAGATGCAGTAATACACAACATATACACAAAGGAAAGACGACTAATTATATTATGTATGTTCGCAAAATGGTACAATAGTAAGCCTGAGGCTATATTCTAATTTTTCTCTAATGATCCTTATTGTTACAAAATTTCCCTCATTTATATGAGGGTATACATTGTCACCAAGCATCGTGGCTTTTCGGCACATAACTATTAATTAGCACTTTTGTTAACAAACTGGAAGATAAACAAGTTCAGCATTCCTATGTGTTGAATGTACTTATCATCTTTATATATTAGAACGTCATTGTTTAGTGTCCTCATGTCGCTTTCTGTCTAGAAATGATTGGATAGAATATGGTTAACACAAAGTGACAATTCTTGGTCCCGATCCAACTCTGCTACTGCTCGATTCTTCTTATCACTGAACTCTTGTTTCCACTGTTCCAACGATACTAACTCACCATTACTATAAAAAGAGGGCACCCTAGGGGTATTCCCATCATCCAGCCTCTCAAGCTCTTTCCTTAATTGATTTTCCAATTCATCATGGGACTTCAAGTAAGCCTCGGCTTCAATTTTCTCACCTATATTCATCAGACTGTTATCATTCATCATGCATTCCAACTAAGACCTGATCCTTTCATGCTCTTTCAAATCTTTGACTGTTCCAGTGTATGTCTTCTAACAATTTTCTACAACCTGCACCATACTTTTGAATCTATGCTCAACAACCTCGAGAACTAACTTATCCATCTTTTTTTGTTCCTTTTTTAGTTGCCGAGATATCTTTTCGGCCATGTTCCTCCAATACATAGCATCTGTCAAGGCATCCATGGCATCTCTGTCAACACTGTATGTCATCCCTGTTTGACTAGTACCTGTATCAATCTGAAGCAATCTTGCTTGCAGCCTCTATTTTTCTTCATCGATTTTCTCATATAGGCTTTTGTATGTGGAATTTTCTCAGACCAAAAACACTATCTGATCTTGGTTCAGTTTAGCGACATCCAAATTTAGTTTGGTAGTTGTTCTAGGGTTAGTCTTTCCAACCTGCTACACCATCAAGTGTCCAAAAGCTTCTTATGTATCAACCAATACAAGTCTTTTATCTTTGGGATAGATAGCCCACTATAGAAGAGCCTTCTGATCTAGATCATATCCTGATCCTCTAAAGAGTTCATCAATCTCTTTTGGCATCATTTGCTTACTTGGGTCCTGTTTCTTGAGGAATCCATCAAATAACAAGGCAGAGTTCATGTCTCATCCATAGTATAATAGCACACCAGCTTCCTTAAGTAACTATCTTCCCTTCTCAGGTGTCATTTCTCTCATCACAAGATCCATCTCCTCTTGTAACTTTTGAAGTTGCTGCTCTTCTTCACTATTTCTCATGTTATTCCTAATTTGAGATCATTTATGTTGATAGAGGAATGTGGTGAACTCCTTGGAAGCAATGAAGTCACTATCAGCAATGAAATCCTCATGCTCCAAAAATCTAATGTCAGCCACTTCTCGAACATTTAGATGTCCTGTTGCCAAGTCTATCATTGTATCCTTTGCATAACCAGGGGGTTAATCCTCTCAAGGAGTGAATGGAATGATGCCAGATGTGGAAGCGGGAGACATATGAGCCAAAGGCTCTGTATTCCTAATAGTATCAATGTAATCCCTAAAAACATGAGGTGGGACTCCCTCAAGTATTTCCAATTCATGCTCCATAAGTTTGTTGGCCAACTCCAAGGGGTCTTCAATCTTTTGTAGCACATTCTCATCCATTTTCCTTCTAAAAATCTTCCATTTATAAGCTTGCATTGCTTTCTCAAACTTTACTCACTTCACTCTGGCCTCTTCTCTGCCAATGTTCTTAATGATGTCATCTAGTAGGTAAGATTTATGCTCTCTAGCCTTCAACTTTTGTGATGACCGGGCTATCCTTATATATCCTTCAGGATTGAAATTGGGCCTTGGATCCCCTATACCCATGCCATAATAATCCAATTTTGTCTACAGGAGGCCATAACTCTTTGAACTTTTCACAATAAAATCTAAAAATACTAACAACCCAGGGACAATTGATTATTTCCCATGGCTTGTCAGATGTTCTATACTCACTATTGATATTTGCCTCACAATTTCTAGACAAGCCACTCTGTTAGGGACTATAATTGGTAGTAAGTATGGTCTCCCTTCGAACCCATATACCCTGACTTGTGTGCAGTCTGAAAAACAATACCAATCTCCCCAATTGTGTTCAATTGAGGGATCTTCAGCAAAATCTTTTGGTCTTAGGAATCTTTGAACCTTTGGTGCAAGGGCATGATCGCATGAGCATCCCAATAGTCTATATAATGGCTTGACAAAGAACTCCTCAAAATGCCAATATTGATTATTCACATACCTCTGGTCCCATGAAGAAACCCATAGTTGCACTGGTTTTCTCATCCCGACATTGTCATATGTCCTGACACATAACTCTTCTGCCCATGACCCTTCATCTTGGCCCACATACAATAGCATATGCATAAGTAAGGAATAATACTTGAAATGAACATTGATGAAATTCCCCTTTAACTTTTCTAACCCATGATTCAAAACCTCAACCAAATAAGTAGAAAAATCAAAGAAGCGGGGGTCCTTAGACTGCAAATCGGCACAAATGACCATGGCTGCAATATCCATCAAAGGATGGGCTTTTATCCCTATCACTTGGGCAACACAGTAATAGGTATACTTGAAATATGGATGGAAAGAGTTGACATCATAGGGAGCTTTGTCATCCTGACCTAGTGGCACTAAGGACCCTGCATTCCTAGGTCTATGTATAGGGAGTCTCCACATTTTGTAAATGTGCTCTAGGTTAAAATATTCACTTGTTAACTTCTTGAGGTCAATAAATTCTTCAAATCCCCAATCCAACTTGAACACAGTGTCAATAACCTCCTTTGTGATTGCAAGAATTGGCTCACCCATGTAGTTATATATGGTCCTAGTTTTAGGGTCATAATTGTTTTCCAATGCCTTCATGAGCTCCACATTCATGAATACATTAGCCATAGCTAACCTTCCTAAGTTCAATCACCATAAATTGTTGATAGGTTGAGGGGAAACTCTTCTATTGTACCCATATATGAATAATTCATACCCTCTCAATTATGTCCATATGTCTCCAAGATCCTCAAACCGGTCCTCCAAGCCTTCCTCATCAGCTCTAATCTTCTTGGACCTCAAACTGGATGATGGCCACTGGTCAATTAGGTCTTGGGCCAAAGAACGCCCTTCCCTTTTCTATCTTTTAGGTTTTTCTTCTACAGCAATAGGTTCTTTTCCCTTTCTAGTCTTATTAGTTTTAGATGATGATTCCATTTGAATTTGAAAAAAGAGGTATGTGTGCAAACAACTTACTTGGAATTGCTGAGCTTTATCTATGAATTTGCCCAATTCCTGCTTTCAGTTCGTCACCTGTGAATTCCTTAATGTTGTGTCCTTTGATGTTGATCCACTACTTATGGTGTATTTAATCAGTTAGTAATGGTGGTTTGGACAACAGTCACTCGGGCACATGTTTGAATTTAATGGTGATGTGACCTTCTATGGGATTTGTTTCTAATTTTTGTGGCAATCAATAATCATTTCGATGAGGATATGTCTTTCGATCATTTGTTTCTTTATTCCATCGATCTCTTTGTTTCTATCTACAATACTTTTGTTTCGAATATTACTTTGATCAAGTATTTTTTCCCTTCATCGAAATACTATATTCGGTCAGTATGGTTGTCTCCTCATCAAAACATATCTGATATCCATCGGGTCTTATGTCGAAGAAACCTTGGGCTTCACTGTCCTCCTTTATTTTTCCATCGAAATACTTCTTTCATCGATATCACTATGCCCCATCAATGAATGAGTCTATTATCTCACCAAAGCTTTTCTTTATTTTCCCTTATCATTCTTCACCGATAAAGTTACATCGGCAAAACCATGCATATCGAGAACATGCCTTTTAACCTCCTCAAAACCTATATCCTCATCGATATCTTTTATCGATGTAGCTTCCTTTTGTCTTATCAATATTATTCTTTCGATGAAAACGCTCATTTCCGTGGTTCCTTTTTATGTTGCACCGATAGTATTATTTCCTCGAGAACTTTTCCCGTCGATTAAGACCCTCTCTTCTTTCTTCGATATCTTTTGTCGATGAAGTTATTATCTTCGGTGAGTCCTTTCTAGAATTCATCAGTGTTTCCTTCATTTGATGGCTCTTTTATATCAATGAGACATCGTTGGGTCTCATCGATACCTTTTGAATTCGGATCGATATTATTCTTTCGATGAAAACACTCCTTTCGGTGGGTCCTTTTTATGTTGCACCGATAGTATTATTTCCTCGAGAACTTTTCCCATCGATGAAGACCCTCTCTGCTTTCTTCGATATCTTTTATCGATGAAGTTATTATCTTCAGTGAGTCCTTTCTGGAATTCATCAGCATTTCCTTCCTTCGATGACTCTTTAATATCGATGAGACATCGCTTGGTCTCATCGATAATAATAATTTTTTTTAATAAAAATAATCATTGTCGGAATTACGATGATGTTCTCGTCAGTGAAATTTTCTAGAGTTGTCACACTTCTGACACAAACATCCAACGAGGATGCTGTACATGCAACGACACTTCATAGTCGGACGGTCGATGATGTCTTTGAATGGACCGATGACACAAGCATCAGATAAACAGCATCACCCTTGGTGCGAAGTTCCAAATCGTTGTCGGTTTTGCGACAAAATCTACTGATTCTGACGACTTCTTTGACCATCGGTAGAGTCCATTGGATTGTCAAATTTTCAATGGGCATGGCATCGTCGACCAATCTAGCACCGAGTTTTTAACGGTTCATTTTGTCGGCGCTCCAATGAAAATTCATTGCAATTCTGACAAACGGCCATCGGAAATCAGCTCTGAATGTACTAGTGAGGAATTTGGAACTAAAAGGGGCAACTGAGTTGCTAAAATTTAGGAATATGACATAGAAATTAAGCCTACTAAGTTGGTTTGTGGAAAAGGTTTGTGTCAGTTGATCGCTGATAGAAAATTAATTGATGAGGTAGTGCTTGAAAATGAAGGAATGAATGAAGATCTTCCCAAGGTTCTTTTTCTCAGTACTACTGATGAGTGGTATTCTGATTTGGCATTCCTTTTAACATATGGTGAATGTCCTGCTCACTTGTCATGCAAAGAGAAATGGACCTTGAAGCTTAAAGTGGTGAACTTTGTCCTATGGGACAATGGTCTATATAAGAAGAGTTTGGATGGAAATTTCTTGTATTGCGTTGACAACAAACAAGTAAGGATACTTCAAGCTTTCCATGATTTTACTTGTGGTGGACATTTCTCTGCCCCTATCACTACACACAAAATTTTATGTGCAAGGTACTATTGGCCAATATTGTTCAAGGATGCATAAAGTTGAGTTCGCAAATGTGAACAATGTCAATAGTTTGTTGGTAAGCCTAAGCTAGTTGCACTTCATCTCAAGCCAGTGGTAATTGAGGAGTCATTCCAGCAGTGGGGATTGAATTTTGTTGGACCTATCAATCCAAAATCCAATGCAGGTCATATGTATATTCTCACTATGATAGATTACTTCACCAAGTGGGTGGAAGCAATTCCAACAAGACAAGCTAGTTCAGTATTGGTTTGTTAATTCTTGAAAGAAAACATCATTTCAAGGTTTGGTGTTCCTCATAAGATAGTAACTGATAATGCTTCTTATTTTTCATCTTATGAAATCATTGAATTTTGTTTCGATTATGGTATTACCCTTTCACATTTTTTTGGCTATTATCTACAAGGAAATGGTCAGGCTGAGTCAAGCAACAAGAACCTGGTTACAATTATTAGGAAGCTTGTTGATGAGAGATAGCGGACTTGGCATAAGGATCTTTATGATGCGCTATGGGCAGATCATATAACTTCAAAAAGAGAAATTGGCATGTCACCTTTCCAACTTATGTATGGGTTGAATGTTGAGATTCCTATTACTTTGGAACTTCCAGCATTGAAGCTCACCAAGGTCGTTGAAGATGAAACTTATCAGGGTTCACTTGATAAACGGATTATGTTTCTTTCTTAGTTGGAGGAAACAAGAGCAGAGGTGGTGGATAGAATTGTTGTGCACCAAAGCTAGGTGAAGGTGTTGTTTGATAAGATGGTGACTTCTCGTAAGTTCTTAGTTGGTGATCAAGTCCTGTTATGGGACAAGAGGAGGGAACCAAAGGGTTTGCATGGGAAATTTGATTCCTTATGGAGAGGCCCCTTCACTATTCATGAAGTATGTGGCAAGCATAGTTATTTGCTAGCATATGCTAATGGTACCCCGTTCTCACTACCACAGAGTGGAGAACATTTGAAGCTCTTTACTCAATGAGTAATGCAAAAGAAAGATGTACATTTTGTAAATTTTTGTATATTATTTTCTTTTTTTTTGTCATTTTGTCGCCTGACTCTATAGCCCAATGGATACAGGCACTCGGAGTTCTGGATTCTACATGCTTCAAGTTGTGAAGCTTGTTCCCCAATCAGAGCCAATTGTTGTCCTTGATTTTGACGTGGCCTAAATCTTGAGGAAACCCTACGAAACTTTTTTGTTTCCTACCTCACGAGCTCCAGGAGAGACTAATTGATCTTGTCGATTAGTCGCTTTTCTTTTCGTGTCTTTTCGTTTGGTCATTTTTTTTGAGTGTTTAAAATTTCTTTGTCTTACTGACATGTCAGATTTTAAAACCTAACATGTCAGTCTTTTCAATCTGATGTGCCTATCAGTTTACCTGACAGGTCAAGTTTTAAAACCCGACCTATCATTGAGCTTTCCTGGCAGGTTGAACTTTAAATTTTGACCTGCCATTTTGTTGAACTGATGGGTTAGGGTTTAAAACCTGACCTGCCAAGGTCTTAAGCTGACAGGCCGGGTTTTAAACCTTGACATGTCAACACGAGTTGCATTTATTGCACCTCGTATCATCATTTTAGCTAGTTATAAATGCCTTTTTAATTGGTCTTTTTGGCATTTTTAGTTGTTGATTTCTCCTGCGTTGGCATTCTATCTCATTTCCCTCCACCTCGCCCACACTTGGTGATTTGCAACTTAGATCTACTCATTTCTTTATTATTTTCGCCCATGTCGAGTAGGGTTTTCTTCCTTTTTGTTTGTTTTGATGTGGGTTTTTGGCTAGGGTTTGTTTAGTTGTCTTTTATTGCTTTGAAGTTTGTTTGTCCTTCCTTTTCCTACTTTAAATATATCTTTTTGAGTTTCAAAACCTAAATTTGGGTTTGTTTTATCCACTTTTTCCTCAACCCTCATGTCAGGATTTAAAACCCGACATTGAAAAAAACAAGTCCTCCAACATGTCGAGTTTTCAAGCCTGACATGTAGGCAAGATATGCAAGAAACTTTCATCTCACATTTCAGGGTTTGAAACCCAACATGTGAGGAGGTAAAATCCTCAAGCCACATGTTGGATTTAAAACCCTGACATGTGGGCCAGCTAGTAACCTAAATCTCACATGTCAGGGTTTGAAACCCGACATGTGAGGAAGTTCCCTCAAGCCGCATGTCAGGCTTCAAACCCTGACATGCGGGTTTTAGTCTCTACTCATGACTGACAGGTCGAGGTTTGAAACCCAACCTACCAGCTAGTTTTATTGATAGGCTAAAGTTTGAAACCTGACCTGTCAGAGGCTTTCCCCTTCCAACTGACAGGTTCCCAACCTGCCAATCATTTTTACTGACATGTCAGGTTTTAAACCTGACCAGTCATTTTCAATGTTTTCCTTCTTGAGTCAGTTTTGACTAATTTTTTTGTCCTGTTTGATTATGGATCTCCATTTTGTTCTTCTGATGATGAAAACTGATCATTGGCCTAACAAACATGTTCTTTGCAAAATGTCCAAGCCCTCTGCAAGCAAGTCTAAGACCTTTCCCAGTCATACAGAACCATCACATGGCAAACATATGTATAAGAAGATGAAGTACAAGTATGACAAGTACTTGAGTATGTTCCTGGAAATTTTGGTGGATTCAAATGTGTCTGAGATTAGGGACATTGAAATTGGGCATGTGGAAATGAAGGAGTTTGAAGATAGATGCAAGAAGGTTCCATCCCGGATCACTAATTTGATGAGTTCAAAATTACACAAATATGCATCTTTTCCTATTGACGCTCATGATCTAGAATTTGTATTGGCAGTGGTAGAGCACTTTGATCCAAACACTCGTCAGGTAAGGACGCTAATAATAATATGGTAATAAAATTGGATAGTGTATTTTTAGGTAAGGACACTAATAATAATATGGTAATAACATTGGATAGTGCATTTTTCAACACTCTTTTCAAAGGTCTAAAGGAAGTTGAGGTTGCTGATGTAACCATGCAAAGAGCACAAGCATACTAGGAGAAGCACATAGATAAGTGCAAGAAAACAATTACCACCATGTTCTTATCTACACCACGTGACTCAACTGTCACTAGGTGACCCAAGTAATTTCATAGAAGTGATTTCAATGAAGAGTACAATGACATGGTTATGATGCCTACACGAGTTAAATGTTTGAAATACTCCCACTACTTCCAGGAGTGGATGTGTTATTACATGAAAATCATCAAGAAAGGAACAACCAAGATTGATTGGGGGGAGAAAATTAGTGATGTTGTCTGTATTTAGTTAAAGGAAGTCAATACATCATTGAAATTATATATGACTTCATATCTTGTGTATGCAGTCGCCTCAATGAAGCAATATCCAGGCTTGTCTACAAAGGGAGATAGAAAATTGTTACATGTTTGGGATTATTATGATCAATTTAACCATCAATCATCAGAGATCTCATTTCAAAAGAGTCAATGATGCTTTCTTCCCAGTGTGGAGATGTTTGTTCAAAAATAATCTGCACAAGGAGAGAATTTTCGAAGTAGCATATGACTTGGTATCTTCCTTTGGTTGTGTTTTCTTATAATTTTCTATATTTACATAAATCTGCATTGGGTGTTTCACAGGTGAGCCATTCATGTTACCTTGGTATCCATCAAACAAGGTTTTCCTCATGGAAGTTTATCATCAATTGGTGCATGTGCATGCAAGGAAAGCTTCTAAGTCTATGGCCGGTATTCAATGTTCACCATGCCCAAAGCCAAGAATATGGAGAATAAACTGTTACGGGTCACAATGAGAAGATTTAAGGCCCGGGAAAACTTTGATTTTCGCAATATGAGAAGCAAAATCAGGAAGAGTTATGTGCATGTACATAGGCTTGAGGGTGTTTGGGAAGATTGTAAAAGTGAAGAAGATGTAAGAAGGATTTACTATAGTCGTCTTACATTGGAGAAAATAGAGAACTTGAATTTGGCAAACATTCCAAACACCATGGAAGATACAAATGATATAGTGAACCATGTTTATTATGAGAATAAAATTGCAGATACTCTCTTGCCTTTAATCCAATGGTCAAAGAAAGAGAGCCAGTCAATCTCTAAGAGGTTTGCACCTATCATGGCAAATACAAACTAATGGCTACTAAAGAAGAGAATCCAGATGAAATAACTTCCTTCTACTTCAGGTGGGGAAGATAATGATGGTCCAATGGGAAAGACGAGGATGGAGAACAAGAACAAGAGGAGGGAGAAATTCCTCATGTTGGAGAAGAACATGAACAAGGAGAAAGCTCTACTCCTACCGCCTCTCAAACATCATCATCAAATCATGTTCTGGTTCATTTCATTGACTCTAATTTTGATGAAGAGATGTGAGAATATGATGTAGAAGCTACATCTGTTGACTTGGATGAAGAACAAGGTCAAGAAGGGGGCAATGCAGAATTTGTAACTCTCTCTAGTCTTCCTAGTTTTGATGACCTTCCAACTTCAATGATTGAGTCGTCAATCTTGGATTTTAATGAAGCTATTGAACAGGTCACCAAGAAGCAACATGTGGTGAGTCTTTCAGTTTCTTCTGCCATGACTTAAACTCCACCCTTGGTGCGTAGAGTTTTCATTTTTGTGACAATGACTCCTATTATTACATCAACACTAACAACAGATGTAACAGTTGAGACTGTTATTGTTCTACCAATCTCTATTCCACTACCGCTACCAGTATCAATTTCTACAATTCTAGTTGTAAGTGTTCCCACCATACCTATTGTTACAATGACTTTGGTACACGTGAAATCATCAACAACAACACTATCTTCCAATCAGTCGCCTACTAGTTTGTCTGGAGTTACACAAGTGGAGGTCACTATTCCAACCACATAATCAGTCTTACCTCCTTGGTTGGAAATAGTGGCACCAAAAAGGAAGAAACAAGTTGTTTCACTAGATGACTTTTACTTTGACAATTAACTCCTTCAAAGGCTAAGGTAGTTAAAAAGCCCAAGATAGTATCAAGGGTGCTCATTGATCTAGTTAGTAAAAGGAAGTATGTTGAAGTAATTGTGCCAACAATAGGTAAGACCAAAGAAAACATCTAAGCTACAGATTATAGAGTTCAAAGTGTCGAGCTTGGAGAAGAAACTCATGAAAGTGTGAAGAATGACTCAAGAGTTGAAAATGAAGCTATCATGAGAAAAATGGACGAAGAGTGGGCTTAAAAGATCAAATTCAAGGAAAAGTGTGAACAACTAAATAATATTTTGATCAAGGTGACCCAGACTTCACAATAGGTGGAACCCATTGTTTCATCCATTGATATAGAAGAACTGAAAAGAAGGAAACAAGTGGGGGCTAGGGGTTGAAAGGTTGACCAATGGATTGAAAGGTCAAAATCTGAAGGCTCCCTCCTCTTAGATTCAACTATTAAGTTGTTAAAAGAATTTGAAATCATGCAAATTTAAATGCAAGGAATCAAAACCACTTTCACACAAGAGATGGGTGAGAACGAAAGAAACATGCAAGTGTGGGAAAAGATGGAGGATTTTGACATTGATTTTCTTGTAGATAATAAAGTGTTAGAAACAAGAGGAAAATGTGTTCAAGTTTCGTCTCTACTAACACACAGGAATGAATTGATCAAGCATATGGTTACTAATCTTGAAGGTGAGATCAGGAGTTGTGATAATAATATTGATGAAATTTCAGCAAGAATAGTGGATATCTCTTGCTACCTATATGGTAAGGATAATCAGCAATTGGTCTCAAGTGATACCCTCATCTAGGAATTCTAGTTTCTGATCTCACACTGGACACAACAAGATTTCAATCTGAACACCTTTGATAAACTTCTTGAAATACAAGTTGGTTTAGAGTTGCTTGCCTCTTTGCTCAAGGATGGAAAGAAGCACGATGTGAAGACCAAAGATGCTATATGCCATATCGATTTCCATCGTGCTACCAGATGAAGCTGAGATGAAATCTATCTTGGCTAAATTTGAAGAATTTTAATCTAATGAGGAGGAGAAAGATGAATAAAGTGTCCCATTTTGACACTTAGTTTTTCATGTAGATACATTTTTAATGTAGTTGCATTTTTAGATGTTGTAAGTTTTCTCGCAGCTGCATGTTCCCTATATGTTGTAGTTGTAGTCAAGTGGGACGATGCAGTTGAATTAGTCAACTATGCCCACCTTTTTCTCATTTCCTCTCCAATATATAGAGGAGCCTCATTTGTAAATATATATCTTTTATTATGCTAAGCAAGACTCTTCCAAACTTTACCCTCAACTTAGACTTTGAGCTTTTGTTGTGAAGATTCAATCAAGAAAATAAAGAAAGCAATTCTATTTGATCTCAAACTTTGTGTTGTGTCAAAGATTGTTATATGAGTTAATCTTCCTATGTTCATTTCTTATATATGTTCTTTAATCCCTTGATATTGGCAATATTATTTATGTAAGTAAGAGAGATTTATAATTGTGGAAGTAGACTTTGTGCTTCTTGCATATTTGGGAAATTTTCTAGTGTTAAGTGATTAGTAGTAAGCTTTGCATTGCTGCTATTACTTGTAGTTTAAGGAAAGGAATTGGGAATTTATACTTGAAGACTTTGAGCTGCAAGTTAAATTTCTTATCATTTGTAATCATTAACTTAGTTAGAATTGCATTAAAGAGAGACTTTGTGCCTCTTGATTGTAAGTTTGGTTTATTCATTTCTTCAAGTATCAAAAGTGATAGACAATTGTAACAAAGTCGAGGGAGAATACATAAACTCTGAAAAAAGAGAGTTATATGCATGAAACTTACCCACAGATTTAAGTTTCTTGTAATTAGAGAAGAAATTTCAAAGGGAACCTCACCTTGCTGAGAGGAGGGATTAATTTCTCAACATAGCTGTATGTGAATCATATATTTTTTCATTGGTATGCTAGTGACAAAATATTCACCCAACACACCTAAATTAGTTTTTGAATCCAAATACCTTAGGCAGGTTGATTAACCATTCCTCGATCTGATATTTCATCTTTTTATGTAGGAAAATACCTCACAACTAGGAAATTCATGTGGTTTAAATAGAATCAAGTAATTGGGTGATGAGGAGAGTCTTGGAGCTAATCCTATTCACTTTCTTGTCTTTCTTGACTTACTCAACCCTCTAACTCCTCAAGTCCATCCAATGCTACTTGGTAGGGGTTTTTATATCTAGACCTCCAAGGTCTAATCCACTTTAGCTTGCCTCCAAGTTATAGCCACTGATCTTAGACAATCAACACCTCCTATTGAGGCTTCCACCTCAATCCCCAACACCACTCCTAAGGCTCCAACAACCTCTGCAAAGGATCACAATACACCAATTTGTTCTATGTGTTCAAAATGCATGTACATAGTGTTTTTGAAGTCTTTTAGGCTTTTTATCACCTTCAAACCCATCGCAAAGGTTTTCTAACCTCTCTTTGGCTCTACTGGTACCAAATAGGCCTAATGCAATTAGCCCTCCATTGGCGGTTTTTAGGGCTTAGTTTGAAAACTTCCCACACAAGGCCACAAATAAATTTCAGATTCAAGTACCCTTTTCAGAGTTACAAACAATATTGGAAAATTTCATTTGGGTTATTCGTACACATGGGGTTTCCAATACTGCACTATTTTTAAGGGTTCTAGGCCTACCGGGTGACTCATAAACTTGATCTTGAAAAGGTTCACCAATCAAAACATCTGCCAAATCTATTTAGGGATTTTTCAAGGGCACTCAAAGGGATTTCCAACCATTTGTCATTTTATCTTCTACCAATCCACTTGTGCCTTGAAACCGCACATCTTTTGTTGTCCTAACTCACCAACTCCTAGTTGTGAGCCTAGGGCTTCATTGCACAAACACCACAAAGGCCTGCAAAACAAAAAAACCTACTCTAATCATATTTATAGGCCCTAACCTATAATTCCATTTTATTTAAACTAGTGCCATCAATGGATGCTCAGGTTAGAGCCATTTTGCTCCTAAACCCTCCTTTGTAAGGGTTTTACACCTAGTTACAGAGAATGAATTAGATCTCTGCAACCAAACACACTTATAACTACTAATCTATCTTGTTGGAAAGATGATTCAACAAAATCTCATGCCCTGCAATGAGATTCTATTGACAACTCCGTACTGGACCGTACAATGCACTGAAAACAAGGAAAAATTGTCAAAAATGGTGAAAAGACAAGATTTTCTTTAAAACACAAAACTTTCTCTTGCATTCTCGATTCTCCAACTCGTACAATGAAGTTAATTTTGGATTATATTCTTATGATTTAGTTGGTTGAACCAACTTTGCAATGCCAATCATCAAAAATGCAACTTTTGCAAAATGTTGCAAAATATTGCTCAGCAACTTTTACATCTTTTTTACACTTGAGATACAAATTTTAATTCAAGTGAATTCCAAGGATCCTAAAGGCCCTAAAGCATCCTATAAGTCCTCAACACAATAAAATATACCCCTATTACATGATGACAATGATCTAGAGTACTACTCTTGTGATCATCATTAGCATTACAACTTCTTAGACTGCATCCTGAACACAAAAGACATAACCAAAAGCTTGGACAACTCAACCATGGCTCTACTGAGTCCCAAATGGTTGGTCCATTATTACATCATGAAAAAAAACACAAAAAAATAGAAGAAACCAAAATTGCATGGAGTGAGGGATAGGTGCCCTGCACCAGTGGTTTTTCTACAACTGTAACTTAGTCTTTATATAGGGATTCATCTTAATTAGTCTCTACTAGAATAAATTAAATTGGTTCACCTATGCTTGGAATCTTATCCAAAAATAAATTATAGGTCAACATGTCAAATGGATATTTTTACCATTTTCAAGAAGGCCACCTTATTTGTGATTTCCCTGTTTGCAAGTCTTGCCCCTTGAATATCGAAACCTCTAATGGTAACACCACTTTATCATTTATTAAAAAAAATCCATCTTAGAAATTGTTTACCCTTGTCCCCATTAAAGCACTCAAAACCCTTCCTATTGCAACCGTCTATCCCCTCCTCTTCTTCCACCATCCTTCCCCCTTCTTAGGCACCAAATCCTTCAAACATGACATTTTTTAACCTAATATTACAATTTCTAAAAAGGAAAAATAAGTATTACCACATTTAGCTAGAAATGCTCTTCGTGCCATGGCCTCTACCCCACCTTCTCTTAGCCCCCTACAATATTGATCCAACACCTCTTCTTTAAAAGTATGGCTGTAATGCTAACATGGAAATTTAACCTTTTTATGAATAGAAATAATATATTTCATTTCAGATTGAAGAAAAAACTCTTATTGACTACCCTCAAAAGTACTCTCTAATATTGAAAAGTTTAGGGATTGGCATCGCTAGTCAAAAGGCTCACAACAAGAACTCGATTTATAATAAACACCTTAATATCCTTATGTTGTAAGAATTAAAATTTATGGATATTCAACTAAAATTCCCTCACTTCCATTTCAAAATAGGATATTTTAGGCTTCCACATTAACCATAATAATGATGGGGTGATTTTGTTTTAGGTCTCGCCCCTTGGCTAGCCAAACACGTAAAACAAAATTGTGATCCTAATGATTTCTATATTTGGGGAACTATTCTCATTAATTATATTCTCTTTATATTTTTCTTCATTTATGCCCCTAACTCATCAAATAAAAATTTTATTTGTGAATGGTTACAGCTTCAACTCCCCATGGAAGAATAGGTTATTCAAGGGGGCTTTAATATAGTTGAATACTCCTCTAATCCTAGTTATAAAATTACCTCCTAACTATGCCAAAACATTTTTGAAGCTTTAACTTGATCCTAAAATTCTCTTAGTGCCCATGACCCTCTCTTGATAAACAATCTACAAAAAATGCATTGGTTCTCTTGGCATAATTATTGAGAAGGATTTTTGATGAATATGAGAAAATTTGACTACTTCTACATTTTAAAAAATTATCATATTATCCCCTCACATTTTAATAATATTTTCACTTAATCTCTTAGATGCACTCCTAAAGAACCTTCCTATCTTTACATCTATTTCTCTCTCCAAAACTACCTCTCTTCCCATTGAACTTTCATACAAGTTAAATGTCTCACCCAAATCAACAAAGATTATATAATTTAGGACTTCTTTCTACATGGAAAACTAACTCTAAGCCCCAAAAAGACAAATAAATTATCTTATAGGAAGGAACAATCACCAATTGTACAATGTTTCTTTGTACATGTGGATAAAAAGTTACTACCAACTTTACAGACATAAAAATTCCTTAAATGGATAGAAAAATAATAGAAAATGTATTATTTGCTCTAACCTTTCTCATATTATTATACAATAATTGATAGCACATACTAAAAACCTAATTTAGAAATTGGATTCTTATAAAAGAAAAGGAGCCCAAATTTGTACTGACCTTCAATGGATTAAAAATGGCAAAATATTAGAAAAAAAATCTATTTCTTATAGTAAAAACATAAAAGGGATTATATCTCTCTTGGCATATGTGCAAAGTATGTTGACATGATGATATTGTGTTGTCATTGATGTCAATATTCTGAAGAGTGAACCGGTAATATGTTGAAGTGTGAACCGGTAAATTGAAGCCAAGCAATTGGCAAAGTGAACCAGTATACTGTTGAGAATCGGTATATGTGAAACAGTGAAGCGGTATGTTTGTTCAAGTGAACCGGTATATTGAAAGGTGAACCAATATATGGAATGTTCTATCAAAGCTTAATATGGTATGACTACCAGTTGGTAGTCTCAGCTTCAGGGTTTCCGGTTGAAGTGTTTCGAGCCGGTGTAATTAATTCGATGGCATTGTGTGATGACTTAGCAGTGTAATGGAGATCATATCATGTTGCCACATCAGCCTCGTGCACGTGAAGGATCTTGCATGAAGGAGATTGATCCTATCTACCTTGGGAATGTGCGAAGTCCCTGCAAACGGTGGAGAATGCGTGATGGGTTATCACCTCAATGAAGCGGTGGATAATAAACGATGGAGAATGTCTTCAGATCTGTTCAAGACCGTTGTATTCAAATGCAAAGTGTTCAATGGTCAGGATTGAACTGACTGAATTTCTCAACCCAGAGGTTTAGGGTTTAGGGTTTATGATACCGACCTATCTGTTTTCTATAAGGTCAATGTTGTGTTTCATGTTGAGGTTGTTGGCAAATGTTGTGTGTGTATCTAAGTGCAAAGATACGTGATGCTTGCCAAACCAGATAAGAGGAGTGATACCTGCAGAGTGTGTATGTAGAAGGAAGGAACTAAAGCGGATTTGCATTGGCATTGAGTGCTATTACCAGATCATTGTAATACCTATTGATCTCTAACCACTTCAATAGTTGGAAAATCCCTTAACAGGATAGCTTTAACCAGCTTGCTGTAAATCCTTTAACAGGGTGACTCAAACCCATTGAGTTCACAAAATCCTTTAACAAGGTAACCTCTAACAGGGTTTAACCCTTAACCGAGTATTCTAGCCAATCCTTAACCAGGTGATCCCTAATAGGATCAGTTCCTAACAGAACCTGTTGTAACAGTCTTTAACCGGACTAGGATCCTAACAGAGTGGACTTCTAAAGAGTTCAAAAACAGCTTGTGGGTATTCATCCCCACCGTGGTTTTTCCCAGTTGGGTTTCCACGTGAAAAATATGTGTGTCATGTGTGATGCCTCTTTCCTGTGATGTTTTGTTATTTCCTATTTAAGTGGTGAATCATGTTGATTTAGCAAGTTATTATATTTTTGATGATAGATTACATGTCTATGCACAAGGATAATGTGGAAATGAGGGAATAGGTTGTGTGGAAAGATAAGTGCTTCCGGTTTACATCTTTCATAGTCTCATTATGTTTAACCGGTAGTAATCTGGTTCAGACCGGTGTTAGTGATTGCTAGTCAAGTTCACTATTTGCAGTCAAACCAGTTCAGGAAAAGTTTTTTGTGCTTGTACTGATTCACCCCCCCTCTTAGTATCGGTTTGGTACTCACTGTTCATCATTGAGTTAGCAATTGGTATCAGAGCATCCTCCAGGTCCTCTGTGTTGTAAGCTTAACCGCTTGAGGGAAAGATCCTATTATAATGATGAAGAGGGAAGGTCCAAAGTTCAACAGAGATAAATTCAAAATATGGAAGGACAGAATGAAGATATATATCAGAAGCATGGGTGCTCAACACTAGAGCTATGTTGAGAATGCTTATGTTATTCTTATTGATACTCTCAACGATGATCAAAAGAGAGAGATCTGAAGAATGGGCAAGTCGTGGAAGCCTTAATCAACAGCTTATCTGACATTGAGTTTAATGATGTCCAAGGTAAAGAAAATCCCAAAGAAGTATGGGATACTCTTGAGAATAATGGTGGTGATAAGCATGTGAAACAAGCTAAGGAAGAAATCCTTAGGGGAAAGTTTGAAGACATGCGGATGGTTGAAGGAGAGACCATTCAACAATATGGAATAAGAATCAAAACTTTTGTCAGAGATATCAAGAGTGCAGGAGGCAAAATTGATGATTCTACTGTTGTTCACAAAGTCTTGAGATCCTTATTACCGATCTATGCAAAAAGGGTTGCTGCTATTCAGGAGTTGAGATCAATAGACAAGACTAAGGTATCCCTAGACTCCATCATTGAAAAGTTGATAGCCTATGAGATAAATAGTTTTGATGGCAGTATTCAAAAGACTAAATCAGCTTTTAGAGCATTTGTTGCACCATCTAGAAAAGGAAAAGAAGCAAGCACCAGTGGTGAACCAAGAAAGAGAAGAGAAATGGATGATGAGGAGATCCTGATGGAATTTGAAGCTCTTCTTGCCAAGAGACTTCCTAAGGGAACTGGTAAATATAGAGGTAAGCTCCCTTTGAAATGCTTTTCTTGTAACCAGATAGGACACATTGATGTAAATTGTCCTAATGGTGATAACAAGGACAAACCAGAAAGGTTCAAGAAATTCAAAGGAGGAAACCGGAGAAATTGTTTTGTAGCAGTTGATGAAGGTGTCACAGATGAGGAATCTGAAGATGAAGAAAATGAAGATATTGTGTTTGTTGCAATCAAGGAAGATGTGTCAGACAAGAAGGCTCTTGTCTCCCGCTTTGATAATTTCAATGAGTGGATTATTGACAGTGGTTGTTCTCACCATATGACTGGTGACAGGAGCAAGTTCCTATCTCTGGAAGAGTATGATGGTGGTGTGGTTCATTTTGGTAATGATGCACCTTGTATGGTCAAAGGCAGAGGGTCCATCTCTCTGAATGGAAAGAGTAGTGCTAACAATGTGTATTGGGTGGAAGGTCTCAGACACAACCTATTGAGTGTTGCCCAGCTAAATGATAGTGGACTCACTCTGGAATTCAAAAATGGAGTATGCAAAATCAAAGGAAAGAATGGTGAACTGATGGCCACCGGTATGTCAAACTCAAGCATGGTCCAAACCAGATCATAGGAGACAAAGATGTAGGAATTCTTACAAGAAAAAAGGTCAGAGAAATCTCATGTATGATCTTTGAATTTGAGCCTAAATCATTCAAAGAGGCACATAAAGATGAAGACTGGATCAACAAAATGGAAGAGGAACTTGACCAAATAAAGAAGAATGATACATGGTCTTTGGTACCCAGACCGAAGCATAAAAATGTCACTAGAACCAAATGGGTTTTCAAAAATAAGCTAAATGAGAATGGCACAATGATAAGGAAAAAAGTCAAACTAGTGTGTAAGGGATATGCCCAAGAAGAAGGAGAAGACTATGGAGAAACCTTTGCTCCAGTTGGAAGGAGTTCATATGCTTCTTGCATATGCAGCCTTTAAAGGATTCAAGGTATACCAAATGGATGTAAAATTTGCATTCCTAAATGGAATACTTGAAGAGGAGGTATATATAGAGCAACCAGATGGGTTTGCCCTATCAAAAGATAGTGACATGGTTTGTAGGCTACATAAAGCCTTTTATGGACTGAAGCAGGCACCTAGAGCATGGTATGAACGCTTGCACTCCCATCTTGTGAAGATTGGATTTGAAAGAACAAGTGAAGATAGCAATATCTACTTGAAATCTGAAGGAGATCAGATTCTGATTTGTGAAGTATTTGTTGATGACATAATCTTTGGTGGAGATGACAAGATGAGTCATGACTTTGTAGATGAGATGAAAAAGGAGTTTGAGATGTCACTCATAGGGGAGATTAAGTTCTTCATTGGAATGCAGATTTAGCAAATGAAAGATGGAATCTTTACTACTCAATCCAAGTATGTCAAAGAGGTATTGAAGACCTTTGGTATGGAAGACAGCAAACCAGTTGGCACACCAATGGTGATCAGTTGTAAACTATCAAGAGAAGATGACTCGGCATTGGTAAATGAGAAGGATTACTGATAAATGATTGGTAAGTTGCATTATGTAGTGCATAGCAGACCAGATAATGCACATGCAATAGGGATTACCGCTTAGTTCCAGAAAAGCCCAAGAGAATCCCACTTGGTAGCAGTCAAGCGGATTCTTAGGTATCTGAAGGGAACTATTGACTACGGATTATGGTATCCATACAATGATGATTTTAACCTAAGAGTGTTCACAGATGCTAATTGGGCTGGTAATGTGGATGATCGAAAGAGCACAACCGGTGGTGCATTCTTTCTCAGTGGTAGACTGGTCTCATGGATGAGTAAAAAGAAGAGTTGTATCTCTCATTCTACAGCAGAAGCGGAGTATGTTGTAGTTTTTGTGAACTGCACCCAAGACTATTTGGATGAAGCATGTGTTGAATGGCTTCAAAGTTCCTGTATTTGAACCGGTAACCATATTTTGTGATAATACAAGTGCAATTAACATCTCCAAGAATCCAGTTTTACCTACAAGAACTAAGCACTTTGAACTCAAGTATCATTTCTTGAGGGAAAAGGTTCAGAACAAAGAGGTGGTATTGGAACATGTTTCCAGTAAGGAGAAGTTCGCAGACATATTCACCAAGCCTCTACCGAAGGCTACATTTACCTATTTGAGAGGTGAATTAGGGGTGTTACCCCTTTAAGAGGTAAACTAAATTTTTGTGCTCCACATCAGTCAGATCTCACTTTGCTATATCCTTTCAGGATTGATGTGTTGAAGGATGCTACTCCTCAAGGGGAGCAGCATAGTGGAATAGGGAAACTCGTGCCTCCACTTTGTCATTGTTGTCAAAGGGGGAGAAGATATCTGTAGTATTAAGGAGAAGATATGATGTAGAAATATTTGTATATTGCCATCAATGCCAAAGGGGTAGATTGTTGGCATATATGCAAAGTATGTTGACATGATGATATTGTGTTGTCATTGATATCAATATGCTAAAGAGTGAACCGGTAATATGTTGAAGTGTGAACCGGTAAATTGAATATGCTGAAGAGTGAGCCGGTAATATGCTGAAGTGTGAACCGATAAATTGAAGCCAAGCAACTGGCAAAGTGAACCGGTATACTATTGAGAACCAGTATATGTGAAACAGTGAAGCGGTATGTTTGTTCAAGTGAACTGGTATATTGAAAGGTGAACCGGTATATGGAATGTTCTAATCAAAGCTTAATATGGTATGACTATCAGTTGGTAGTCTCAGCTTCAGGGTTTCCAATTGAAGTGTTTCGAGCTTGTGTAATTCAATCGATGGCATTGTGTGATGAGTTAGCAATGTAATGGAGATCAAATCGTGTTGCCATGTCAGCCTCGTGCGAGTGAAGGATCTTGCATAAAGAAGATTGATCCTATCTACCTCGAGAATGTGCGAAGTCCCTGCAAATGGTGGAGAACGCGTGATGGGTTATTGCCTCCATGAAGCAGTGGAGAATGAATGATGGAGAATATCTTGAGATCTGTTCAAGACCGTTGTATTCAAATGCAAAGTGCTCAATGGTCAGGATTGAACCGACTGAATTGCTCAACCCAGAGGTTTACGGTTTAGGGTTTATGATACTGACCTATCTATTTTCTATAAGGTCGATGTTGTGTTTCATGTTGAGGTTGTTGGAAAATGTTGTGTGTGTATCTAAGTGCAAAGATACATGATTCTTGCCAAACCAGATAAGAGGAGTGATACCTGCAAAGTGTGTATGCAGAAGGAAGGAACTAAAGCGGATCTGCATTGGCATTGAGTGCTATTATCAGATCATTGTAATACCTATTGATCTCTAACCACTTCAATAGTTGGAAAATCCCTTAATAGGGTAGCTTTAACTAGCTTGTTGTAAATCCTTTAACAGGGTGACTCAAAGCCATTAAGATCACAAAATCCTCTGACAAGGTAACCTCTAACAGGGTTTAACCCTTAATCAGGTATTCTAGCCATCCCTTAACTGGGTGATCCCTAACAGGATCGATTCCTAATAGAACCTATTGTAACAATCTTTAACTGGACTAGGCTCCTAACAGAGCAGACTTCTAAAGAGTTCAAAAATAGCTTGTGGGTATTCATCCCCACTGTGAATTTTTCCAATTGGGTTTCCACGTGAAAAATATGTGTGTCATGTGTGATGCCTCTTTCCTATGATGTTTTGTTATTTCCTATTTAAGCAGTGAATCATGTTGATTTAGAAAGTTATTATATTTCTGATGATAGATTACCTATTTATGCACAAGGATAATGTGGAAATGAGGGAATAGGTTGTGTGGAAAGATAAGTGTTTCTGGTTTATATCTTTCACAATCTAATTGTGTTTAACCAGTAGTAATCTGGTTCAGGCCGGTGTTAGTGATTGCTAGTCAAGTTCACTGTTTGCAGACAAACTGATTCAGGAAAAGTTTTTTGTGCCTGTACTGATTCACCCCCCTCTTAGTATCGGTTTGGTACTCACTATTCATCATTGAGCTATCAATCTCAATCAATAAAAAAGTGCATGGCACATATCCTACCATTCAAAATTCTTACTAAATTTTTAGGATCATTATAGAAAGATTTTCATTGATGAGTCAACAAGAGATCCTTCGGTCCTTGTCTTGGATAAAATTATTGTAAATATATATTCCATGTAAAATTTACCTTAATTATAGCTATTTTATTGACCACCTTCTCTCTTTGTAAGAAATAAATGAATCCCTTTTTTATGGCCTTGGAAAAAATCCCAATAATTGACAATCTTCTTATAGAATTTTAAAAAATTATAAGCACATATCCAAGAGGGATTCTACCATTTTTATCCTAAAGCCATTGAAATGTACTATAATCAAGGATTGGTCATCCCAAAGAAAAAAATAAAGATATCATCTATGGTTGGCTCAACTTGTCACTCTTTTGAACATTTCATACAAGATCACAGATAATGATTTGGCTTGGAGATAAAAGTATACTATCCATGAGATTTATAGACCTAAATAGTTAAAGTTCCCAAGGGGTAGACTATTCTAGACCATTTACTCCTTGTCTTAGAAATGGATGAATAGACCCAAAAAACTACTCAAGATTCCCTATTAATTAAACTTGATATTGATAAAGCATGTCATCACATTTTTTGTCCTTTCATCCTTAGTATTCTTTAATGGTTGGTATTTAGCATCATGATTTACTATCACATCAAAATATTGTTCCATAGATATCAATGCCATGTGGTATCAATGGTACTTTATCACCTCAATTTCTCTTGTAAAAATATATTCACCAAGGTTATGCTCTTATTGCATTCCTATATTAATATTCTCAAATATATATATTTTTAAACTATTCAAATTTTCTAATCTTATTAATTAATTAATTAATTAATTAAAGATCTATTTAATTAATCTTAGCCGACTATTTATTCTTTCACCTCAAATCTTATCCCTCCATTTTCTAAGGTGTTCTATATATAAGATGATACTTTCATCCTTCCAATCCTAATGACATATGCAATCAAACCTTTAAGCGATCAAGCAACTACACAACCACAATCCATTATTTTTTGAGCTCTTGTGCACATACAAAAATCTAAGAGAAAATATATCAAACAAGATCAATGGAGATCAAACCCTAATTGGCATGTGAAAGGTATCATTGTTTCATTTGTTGATTTTCTATGTTCTTAGGTCTCTTCATTGGTGTATGTTGAATTCTTTATTGTAGAACTAGATTTTATTGTGGTTGGATCTTTTGTGGTTTTTCAATAGTTTTTCATCATCATTTATCACCATATACATTTTGGCACACCTGGTGGGACTCTTATCCTATAGTTTCTAACATTAATTTGTAGTTTTAGTCTTTTTTGTTAAGTTGCAGGTCGAATCAACAATGATTACAAGAGAAATCATGTTTACAGATCATTTCTTTCACCTATGTGTTATGTCCAATTTTTTGTTTTGTAGGTTTCAGGTCTTTCCATGTCTGCGTTAGTTCTTTCCACGTCTGCAAGCCACAATCCCGCATCTATGTTATTTCATTGCATTTTTGCATCTTAAAATCATGTCTACATCTGTGATGGATTGTCGAGTTTCAGAGAGATTTTCGCATCTATGTTTTTTGTCATTTTAATTTTACAAGTTTTGGTTATTTTTGCATATTTGTTTGTTTGTTCTGCATCTATGGCAAGTATAAGTGCATTTTTTTTTTTGCAATTTTTAGTTTTTAGTTTTTGGTCCTCTAGCTTAGATTTTTTAGATCTAGTTTTATCCTAACCCCTTGCTTGGACTAATGAAGTGGTGCAACTGTTCAAAAGAAAAAATGTACTTTTGAAGGCCCCCATTTCACATTTCACATTTCGATTTGGATTTCTTAAAATTTACCTAACAAGTGTGCTTGCAGGTGGGGGTGATTATTTCAAAACTACTATCCATTTTGTTGTAGGGGCAAATTTAGTGTGTGTCTTTGCATTTCAATTTCTTATCTTAATTAGGCTCACACATTTTTATTGATCTTTTCTTTGTTTGTTGAGGGTTAATTAACTTTTCTTGAAGTGTCTTGTGCCTTTGGCGTGCTTCTATTTATATTAGAAACCTAAAGGTGATAACAAAAGTATCATATTCCCTTGCCTTCCATTGGACCTTGGGTGTAAGAGAAATTGTTCTTGTCTTTTAGAGGGCCTAACTCCCGTCTTGTGAGAGAGAACGATCCAAGTGGTATTTTGTTTTGGTTCGCTATATGAAAGATTGTGGTTTTAGACAAAAGTCTCTTATCACCTAGTGCCAATGTGTTATACCAACATCTACCTCCTCAAGTACCCATAGTGGTGTGTAAAACCCATAAGGTCTGAGAGGCCTCATTAATTTAAGTGAAACATCACATCTATAGGCACTAGATGCTTTGAAACAAGACTAGACACCTTTAGAGTAGTGGCCCACCCTATTTTGACTGAACACCACAATAATTTCAATGCAAGGGGATAGTTGGTTTTCTCCCCAAGATACTAACCATAAGGCTATTGTGATATGAGATACAAATCCTTGGCTTCAAATAAACTACTTATATTTTTTGAGGAAGAGGGTGATAGGATCATCCTTTGAGTCCTAGAGGCCCCTAGCTATATACTCATGAAAAAAGGAAAAATTAGTGAATACACCCATGAAGGTGTCCCTACACTTGAGCTAGCAAATATTCTAGGTTGTGGGTTGAAGTTACCACCATGAGAACATTGACCTTAGGATAAGAAAAGTGTTTGATGTGTCTTCGATTGTGCTAGACCCATAGAAATTAGGTTGATTTGACCTATTGGACATACACATTACAATCCAATTTTGACAAAACACCTTCAAACATTGTGTCTTCAATGTTTGTTGTGTTTTCTTGCCACAAAACATTCAACATTAAGATCTGGTCACACTTAAAAATTGCAAAAATTTGAGACAAATTATAAAATCTTGACATAAACATATATGTGTTAGTTTAAATTACATCTATGTTCAGAAAATGCATCTATGTAGTGCAGAATCATGTGTGTGTTTCAGAAAGTCAACAAATTATCAAAACACCAGAAAATGCATATGTGCATTAAGAAACCATGTATGTGTCCAGAAAACATATTTGTACAGTGTTGAATCATGTTTGTGCTTCAACAATTGAGAAATTGCTAATACATCAGAATACGTGTCTGTGCATTAAGAAACCATGTCTAAGTCTAGAAAATGTGTTTGCACAGGGAAGCATCGCGTATGTGTTTCACAAATGGGAAATTGTTATTATCAGTTTAAAATACATTTGTGCATTTAGAAACTGTGTCTGTGTGGGTTAAAATTGTGTCTGTGAACTCACAACGCATTTATGTTCTAATATCAAAGAGATTCTAAGGCAGCTTCCTCTAGGGCTTCATTTTTAGTCAACCAGTGTTTATCACAACTTTTGTCACATATTTTCAGCCATCATTTGCAATCCCTCATATACACATTTCAAAATAGAGTCAAAAGGTTGATTTGTGGTCCTCATCATATCTTGAAAACATACAACATACTACTAAGTGATTCTCGTATTAGATCTACCATATTGGGTCCCATTTGGTTCTCTTTAGTCAAGATCAACTTACCTCATCAAGAGATCTATCATCTCTTTGGAAGCCACACCTTACCTTAGATCACACTTATCTTGGACTTACACTTTTGGACATTGCAATACAACCCTAGATTCATTTCATCCCATATTCCCTCTTAATTTTCCATAGTCTTCACTTTTCCTTCCACCTCTCATTTTAGCCAAGTTTTTGTTCATGGTTGAAACCGGTTCAAAAAATTCTACAAGAGAAGTTGAAGATGCTCTAAGATCTGTCAACATGAGTGCCTATGAGTTTTATGGAGATGAATTTTACAACCCATTTGAGAATCGCAGTAGTATACCAAACAATGACAATGAGAACAACAATGACAATGACAATGACAATGCATCTATTACTTCCACAAACATTGATGAGACTATCTTAGATCCAACATTCAATAGATTGGTTGAGGAAATCATAACAAGGGACCGCCAATATTTCTTTCAAGTGATGGCACAAATCGGAACAAGATTACCTCATGATTTTGATTTGTCACAAATTCTAGAGGAGGATCCAAATCAAGTGAATCAAGCTAATGCAAATCATAGAGGACATGATAGTGGTAAAAGGAGAGAATGTCTCATGCTTGATTCACCTTCATCTTTATTTCAAAAACCAAAAGTGACCAACACTCATGCTCATGCCAATTTTGCTAGAAACTCTAATGAACAACCCCATTATTGTCCTCTTGCATGGAGGAGGAATTCTAATACACATGGTAACAACCAAGATAGAACCAATTCATACAATTATAACCAAGGGAACATTCAAAATCATAACACGAGGAGACCCCGTGTCAGATTTAGGGGCAATATAAAATATCATTCTTATGAAACCTCCTATCCTCATGGTCATGAGATGTATAATCAACCTAGGCCTATTTCTCCTCATTATAACATCGTACCAAGTGTCCCTTATGATAGTGGTAAAAGGAGAGAATGTCTCATGCTTGATTCACCTTCATCTTTATTTCAAAAACCAAAAGTGACCAACACTCATGCTCATGCCAATTTTGCTAGAAACTCTAATGAACAACCCCATTATTGTCCTCTTGCATGGAGGAGGAATTCTAATACACATGGTAACAACCAAGATAGAACCAATTCATACAATTATAACCAAGGGAACATTCAAAATCATAACACGAGGAGACCCCGTGTCAGATTTAGGGGCAATATAAAATATCATTCTTATGAAACCTCCTATCCTCATGGTCATGAGATGTATAATCAACCTAGGCCTATTTCTCCTCATTATAACATCGTACCAAGTGTCCCTTATGATAGCTACAACTATGTTCCTCCTCCATATGAACACATCTATGATCAATATAATTCATACATGAATTATATCCCTCCTCCTCCACTTAGTGGATTAGGCATGAGACTAACACAAAGAGACAAGACACCACCTAAAAATGACTTGCAACAACAAATCAGAGATTTGCAAAAGCAAATAAAAGATATGAATGCACCAAAACAATATTACACAATGAAGGACATATGTCCTTAACCATTTGACAAGAGAATTCCAATGCCTCCTTTTCCTCTATATTTTGTGACACCAAATTTTGACATGTATAGAGGAAAGGGAGATCAAAAGGAACATATAAGATGTTTAAGTTGACAGCACCAGAATACTAAGAGTGGAGGTGAATCAGTATTCCCAGAGATTAAAACATTTATTTACCATTATAACCTTCTACTTAAATATCAAACAAACTTGACTGATACAAAAAGTTAATGTAGAATAAACATGAAGGGCACAACCACAAGATGAACACCAGATTTTATATGTGGAAAATCTAAATGGGAAAAACCATGGATATTGTTAACTATCAAGAGAATATAACAAATTATATTTGTTTTTACAAAGAGAGATGGCTCAACATTGGGTGGCTCATTGCCAGATTACAAAAATGACTCACTATCGGACTGCTCACTATAGATACAACAAAGAGATGGCTAACTACTGGAATTCTTATAGCAAGTAAAAGGGTTGAACTGAATAGGATAGCATCTTCAAATGCAAGGGATCAGTTATAAGGTTAATCTCATATTACAAATCTCAAATCCTACATTAGATCCAGTTAGAGATCTCTACACAACTGTCTTGTAGTAGGTCCGGTAAAGGACTACTGAACTACTACAACACTATATGATTTTGTTGTTCGCAACACTTACTTCACACACTGCTATCTTCACCATCAAATTTCACACAACACACACCTTCACACACTTAGTCTATTCTTCTACTTCTCTCTTTTTTTCTCATATGCTACTAACAATGTATATGTATATATATTAGAGGACACAAATTTAAAATAGTGTGTTTGCCAAGCCCAACACATTACCAATATGCTCATGTCGGCCTCCGCAAGACTTCTACATGCTTCCCTTACATACTCTGATTGTCAATTTGCATACATTGAGATTGTCGGAATGAGGCAGTGTCATCTGGACCCAAGAATACCAATCCATTATGACAAAATCAAGATCAATATCTCCAAGATGTAGAATCCTCATGTACCAAGTGAAACCACAATGCAAAACTCAAAAAGATACTTTCAACAATTACCGAAGCAGCTAACATTGGGACACGGATGATACTGGGATCAATAAGAACTCCTAACACTGGGATTCAGGATCAATGAGAACTATAGAAAACCAAAAAACTCATCATCCAAATTTGTCATAATGTATTACCTTTATCACACTACATAATGACCTCTGACCAAAAACTACAATACTAACTACATACAACACTCATAACATCCCTAATATCTAGACTAATATCTAGATCACATACATTGTCTGGCACAAACTGGGTAGCAAGTTCAACACCAATGACAATATTATTCACATAAGTCTACCAATCTCCAACAATCTCCCCCTTTTTCATTGATGGAAAAATATATTTAAGACATAACTACACAAAACTCCTTACTCATGCAACTCCTCAAATCTATATTCCTTTCTCCCCGTTTTGACATCAAGAACAAACAATGCCAGAAAGAAAGAAGGAAAGAACAAATATATACACCCAAAAATATCAAAACTTGTATATCAACCAAAACTTTCAACTACTCTTCTTTGGAAATATAAACTTGTATTTTTCTTTCAATCTAGAAGAACTTCCCAAGAATGTATAGCTAGTTTGATACTTACTAAAAAACTTCTGTACTCAGCCAGCGAATCGACTGAATAATTTGTTTACTATCCAGAGTGAATGGATTCTTCTCATACTCAACTGCATTCTCAAGCAATGCGGAAAAATTCTCTAACTTAGCTTCAACAATCTCCTTAACTTTCCAAAAAATGCTCACAAAGTCTTCTTTCTACCTTTGCAACAATAAGAGCTCAGATTGAATACAATTAACTATTTTCCTCTACTCACCATTATCATTCAAAAAATCAAAAGACTTGCCTAGATTTGTCAATTAATCTTCTATAGCATCAATCTTACTTTTGTGCTTCACTGCAGCTATCGGCCAAGAGATACAATACCAGTAAATTATGCTAGCACTGCAGATACAATCCCTCAACTCCTCAATACAGGTTAATAGGTACTTTTGTGCATCGAGACATTCATTCAGCAGATTATGCATATATAAACCTTTTTCCTTAACTAACTACTCAAACATTCTCTGTTCAGAACCCCATTCAAATATTCTGGAAGCAGATTACATATGTCTTCAGGGCTCATGTTGTTTCATATCAAATGCTTCATCAAAACACTCTCAATTATGTCTGACTCAAGGGTGAACTCACAATGTTGGTTCCCACTTTTTCGTAAATCCTGATTTTTGTTGAAATCATACATTTTTTAGAAAATGTAATGATTTAAGATTTAAGAGGTCCCATTTGAAGTAATTAATTAAAGAGAGTTAGATCAAAGGCTCTTAGATCAATTTTTTTTGGATAGAACCTCTCTACTTCTAAATCATAGTTGCAATGGAGTCTCCTTTACATCTATCAAATGCTAATAAAAATCCAATTTTACATTAGCTTTTGGGGGGTCAAATAAATTCATTTAGAAGTTTTGTTATTTTTAGTATTCAGTCCTTATTATAAGCTTTTCAAATAGTATAATTTTTAATATATTTAATTGCATTATTATATTTTCATTTTATTTCTTATGAATGTAGGGTTTTCACTGAACATGAACTTCTTTGTTCAATGCATATGGAAAAATAGTAAACGTCACCCAAAAAAATCTAAAAAATATTTACGCACTAGGTATTGAAGTCCTCTTTCCAACAACAAAAAAATGATTTTTATTACATATATAATTTATGTAATATCAAATGGACATATGTCAAAATTACAGTTAACTCAACTTCAAATCTTAATAAAATATGAAATATTTAAGATAATGTTACAAAACCAATTGCAAACACTGGATATGGATGTTACAAAACTAAATTCAAAAGAATTGTGTTCATATCTATTATAGAAAAAAAAAAATTATGCTATACAAAGTGAGTATCACTCTGTAAAAATGTTGTTTTTAAAAAAAAACTAGTTTTCAAGGGAGATAGAAAAATGGAAGCAAATTGATTCCCAAAATTATCAAAAAAATATTTTTAGAATCTACATACAAAATGACACAAATCACTTGTTCACATCATCTACAAATTCCTTATGGTTTAGAAGTAATAAGTGTTTGAATCTGAAGTTTTTTTTTCTGAAAATGAATATTGCAGTGTCAAAGTTGGCAAAAAAGTTTAACCCACTATTGTGGATTCACCCTCAACTGAACTCATCCATTTCACACCCATATTCTTGATTCCATCCATGTTGCCAACTAATTTAACAAATTGGACTTATCATCTGACTCTAGCTTCATGCTCTGCAACTTTCGAATCTCTTTTAGCTACAGGTTATTCCAGATCATCAATTACCACAACTTCTTCTACCTTGCTTCTCTTTGGCTCATAAATATTGACAAGAACTGTAATACCTTAAAAATGGTCATCTAAACCATGGGCCCCTAATCTCGACAACATCACCAAGGTCCCGACCAAAGGCAATTAAATCAATCTTGAGCACTCAATTAATTAATTCTTCAATCATAAAAAAGGAATTAATTTATCACAAAAGAGGAATTAATCACAAAGAAAGAGTTAAATTGAAAATAAAATAAAAGAATTGAATTGAGAGAGAAATCAAACTTGAGATATTATTTCTTTCTTCTAAATTGAGAACTTGAAATCAGAAAAACAATTAAATGAATTTAATCATTCTCTAAAATTGCAACTCAAAGCTTTTGAGAAAAGAAGTTCAGTTGCATTGAAAAGACTCTTTTCTTGAATAAATCAAAGAATTGAGAAGAATTGCCTATTTTTATCTCAAGTGCATGGAATTAATTGAATTATATCTCCAATGCAAACTCAAACTTCTTTTCTGAATGCATTTCAATTAAACTATAATTGGAATCTATCTCAAGGTTAACTGAATCTGATTTCTCAATTATTTCAATTATCCTAAATTATGTTTTTTCTTGATCTCTCTTGTGATTCTCTATAAATTCAACCTTCATCTCTCATTCAAGACACCTTGTAGATTTATTATTATTATGTAGTTTTTGCTCTAGAGTCATTGAATATTTTGTGCTTTCTTTTTTGAGATTATTGCATCTTAGTTTAATTTCTTTTTGCATATTTTCATGATTTCTTGAATTCATATAGCTTATTATTCATTCATCTAGTATAATCTTTCATCCATTTAGTTTAATCTCATTCTCATATAGATTAAATCATTCTTCTTGGTGTAGTCTAGTCACTGGTATTACTTATACAAATCTGAGAGCAATCTTATACTCACATCTTTTAGAAGGAAATTAGTCGATTTGTTATAGTTTTCATATTCGTGCTTATATCTGTCTAACCATACATGTAATGACTTAATTGAAGTGTTGTGTCTTGTAGCTTACAGACTTATTCCACTTTTTCACACACATATTTCTGGCACCCACCATGGGGCAGAAGACTACATCTTTCAGCCTCGGAGACTAACTTTTTCTTGTTTTTTAGATTTTTATTTTTTCAGATTTTTGTCCGTACAGTATCTATGAATTATCGTATGAGTTTTATCATAGTGTCAGACGACAAACTACAATTATCATGTGATATCATACGAATTATCATACGACTCAATGAGAGTTATCATACGGTACTCTGTGTTTCTTGGTTAAAAAGCATATTTATTTCTTCAAGCTTTCTCATTCAGTTTGCATCATACTAACGGTGACCCTAGCTTGTTGTTCATCTGTCTGAGAAATTTTCACAACCTAATCAGTTTTTGCAGAACATTTGTCGAAGAATATGCTTGTCAAACAAAGACAATATGACTACTGATTTGTTGTCTTTGCAGGTTGCCTGAGGAGATTCGAGCAAACATTGTGTATTTATTAAATTCATTTTTTAGGCACCTAATTTTCTATCTAGTTAAAGAAAAAATCTATGTTTTGTGTTTTAAGAAAATTATGAGAAGTAGGAGAGTATGCTCTTGTTTGTATAGGCAATCAGAAATCCAAACCCTTGAGGCTTTTTCCTAAGTTTGAGATTTATATATCTTTAGCGGGCATGCCCTCCTGAGGAGCTAATAACTCTAATCCATTATGATCGGTGAGAGGGGAATGACCCAAGTGGGAACGGCTAAACGCCAAGTACTCCAACCCACTATGAAATAAACGTGATTTGATGAAAATCAAGTCAACGGCAGTGCTCGGGAATAGCTCTCCTCTTTACCTCTGGGTATATTAAACCTTGGTTTTCAAGGCTGGGAGACCTCTTAATTGATTTTATACCTCGACACACTAAATGGATCCCTTACTAGTTCCAATTAAAATTAGAAGCTACCTGATTCGCCTCCGAAAGGGGGGATAATCTTTGTGCAAGAGAGATAGTAACTCTCCCAAGATACTTGTCATTTCGTGCCCCCATTAGCATTTGGAGTCAGCTAATACGGCATTGAGAATCCATTGTGTGAGACTCAGCGGTTGTATTCTAATTAGCTATTGGGTGTGTACCTAAGTCTACAAGCAAAGGTTTTCTTCTCTCACCAATTTATATAGGGTTTGCATGCTGTGATTGGAGTCATTATACATATTGTGTATTTTTTTTGTTTTCATCCCTGAAACTGAAATTGAAATACCAAAACTGGAGAAAATAGTAAACAACTCAGTAGTTGAAACTCTGTCCATGTCAAAACTAGTCTATCCTAGTCGAAACTTTGTCCGTGTCAAAACTAGTCTATCCTAGTCGAAACTATGTCTATGTCAAAACTAGTCTATCTTAATAAAACTCTGTGCATGTCGCAAACTAGTCTATCTCAGTTGTCCAAAAACTCAATCCATCTCAGAAAAAAACAAGTCATCGTCAGTCATTAAAAACTCGGTCTGTCAAAAAGTTTGTCTATCCAGTAAACTGTCATATGAGTCTTCTAATTTATCGTCATGTTACATATCTGTGTCGTACGAAATTTAATCTGGTCAAAAATTATGTCATCTGAGTCTACATTAGGTGTCATACAAGACCTAAAAAATTGTCGTTCTATTTAGGGAACTATCGTTCCACCTTTGATCTTATATCGTACAATAAAACTTTGCTTTCATCAGTTTGTCATTTTAGACTTACCCATATGTCATACGATTATAGGTAGCAACTCGTACAAAATACTACTAATATCATCCTAGAGCTATTAAACTATCGTCTAGTCCTATAAAACATGTCGTATGAATCTCTGATTTTCTCAGTCCAAAACAGTCAAACTTGCCTAAAATAGTCTACAACGAGAATAAAACTAGTTATCATCATTTTGAGCATAAACATATCAAAACAGTGTACCTCTTCTATTTGTGTTGCACAATTTTGTCGATCATCTTTCAGCTAGTTTAATCAACTACTTATCAAACTTAAGTCACTTAGATAACGTCCTATACAAGATAGATTGTTCCTGAAACCAGACTAAGTCTTAGTCACTTCTCTTAAATCAAACTAGGTAACTTAGATAAACATCTTATGTAGGATAGATCTTTCTTGAAACCAGACTAAATCTTAGTTGCTTCTCTCAATCGATATGTTAAACGAACAACTAGCTCCAAATTTGATCTTGACTTCTAAATCACAAACAACTTTAGGTCACATCAGTCAATAAAAATTCCTATTCAAACCAAAAGCTCTTCTAATAATTCTGATAAAAGTAAGAAGCCCATAACTACCTCGGCTCAACAAATTCAAGATCTCAAGAAAGAAATATATGACATTCAAGCCCAAAAAAAAGATTCAATGACTCCTCTTGAGATAAAATTTAATGATATTAAGAACACTAGACTTCAAGAAATGCTAAAACAATTACATAAATTAGAATAGAAAGTAATTGGAAATCAAAATCAAAATCTCATACAAGATCACAAGACATATTCACCAAGACAAAAAGACATTTATCCCACAGATAGACAGTTTACACCTTTGGGGCAATCTATTGAGTCAGCTTTGGAAGAGCTTCTTAAGAATAATTTTATCATATTACCTAAGAAGACCACATGGGGATGTGAAGTTTTGAGTAATTACTGTGCATACCATAGGCATAACAAACATAAGACTTCAATGTGCCTAGAATTAAAACATAAGATTCAAGATCTCATTGATAACGATGTCATTGAAATTGAAGATCCTAATGACTCACCTAAAGAAAAAGAAGGAACTATTACCAAGCATGATCAAAATGATGAATCTATTTCTAACAATGGCTTATATGTAGCCTACATCTCTTCCATGATGTCATTGTCTTCTAAGGATTCTCAACAACAGTCCATATCATATCCCTCAAATAATGAACCTAATGATGAAACTTTTCATGTTAATCCTCCAGGGTTATCTCAAGGGCCATCCCATCCAATGGTTGAAAAAGATCTTACCTCCCTAGAATCCCATGAGGATTCTATTATACCTTTCCATTTCTTCCAAGATGATCCCCTTCCATCTCAAGAGAAAAGCATGCTTCCTAAGAAAGATCATGATGCCTCTTCTACCTTTTCAAACTATCCTATTCAAAATAAAGAGTCAAATACTCTATCGAATGGTCCTCTTCCACGACAAGATCAAAGTATACCTTCATCTCCTTGTCATATTCCTCCACGTTCACCTCAAGGATCCATCATGCCTACAAAGCCCTCTCATGATCCTACAAGTCAAAATATTTATAAACGTAAAGGGGTAGACCTTCACAAGCAAGAACCCCTTAATGTTAAAGAAACTATTAAGGGTCATGGCCTTAGTGACATTCCTCAAGATGGTGGTATCCCTACTAAACCAAAGTCCAGGTACATGTCTTCCCCTTCACCTCTTCCATCCATTTTAGGACCCTATATTCCTCCATCCCTTGTGCAGGATCAACAAAGGCGTACATATTTAGGTAACTTCCATCTATATAGAAGGACACAAAGGTTCACTGAGCAAAAGAAAGAAAAATCAAAAGCTATATGGGTTCCAAAGGCACTTGTAGAAGCAGTGTGTTCCAAGAAACTGCAAAAGCATGAAAAGTCAAAAACCATGTGGATCCCTAAGCGTCTCCTTGAAGCACAACTATCTAAAGAAAAATCCAAATCAATAGTCAAGATTGTTGTTCCTCCATCCAAACCTTCCAAATCTATTCTTCCATCACCTCCTTTGTCTATTTTGGATCCTTATATCCCAAAATCCCTGATTGTTCCTCCATCCAAATCTCAAAATCTGAGATCCACTTTTCCTCCATCAATCCACCATCCCTCAAGATGTGTGCCAATGGTGATCCCACAAACATTTCCACTCGCTCATGCACCAAACTTTCAATATTTGGTCCATTATCCAATGCCTCCTTTTCATCCATCCATACCCCTTATCCGATCCTTTGCATAAGAATTTAACCTAGTTTCATTACAAAATCCAAAAAACTAAGGAAATCAACATTAGAGATGCTAGACATGTACACTTAGTTGAGTCCTTCTTGGAAAGACATCTTTATGCTAGACCAATGAACTACCTACACAAAACTCTCTGACCCTATGAACAACATGCACCTTCAACGATATCATATCTAAGGGTTGGGTTAGTTTATCATTTGCTTTCTGCATTGCATATCATTTCCTTAAAATCACTGCATCACATATAATTTCTTTTTTTAAATGCATCGCATTCACAAAATTTCTGCATTTGTATATAGCAGCATCAATAAAACAAGGCAACTGTCCAAGTTTATCATTTGTTTGCATTCAAGAGAAACAAGGGATGTCTCCTTTCTTAGATATTCGGACATGAAGTCCTTGACATCATAAGGTCATTAATTTTTAACATTACCTTGTGACGACGCTTTACTTATGATTGGGTAGTGATTTCACTATTTGAGACTTGTTAACCCAAAATATATCAATTTCTATATCTCAAACACATTAAAACATCTATAATTCATTCTAGACACCTAGTTGATCATATGACTAGTGAAAAATCTAAAATTTTGCTTCAACACCACTGTAATTGTCACACCCAAGTAGGTTTCATTACTTACAAGTCAAGGAAAAATAAATAAAAAATGCTATGCCAAATATTCATCTCAAGGCAAAAGAGCAATGATATATAACCGAAATATCACGCATACCAAGTGTGACAAAAATGTTGACTATGGGAACATGCGAGTAACTCCGTCAGGGCTATGGACGCCTACTGGCAATGGAGCAATATTCGAGAAATTACAGTCTATAACCTCATCGGATCTCTAAAAGCTTGCTAGCAGCGAGGCTGTATTCGAGATGCTTTTGAAGTTAGAATAATCCATGTAGTTAGTCATATAGGATGCTAAGGATCTTTTGTGAACACAAGAGTAGGAATTAACTCATTTGCACTCACATGGACAAAAGAAGATCAAAGTTTCAAGAATCAATAGGCAAATTTTCCGCGTCTCCATTTGTAAATCCTAGTCACTAAGTGTGTTAATTTGGATGTTCCAAGGGACCTTAAGGATCGATTGACTGCTTATCTATGAAATGTTTTGTACCTCCAATTCAATTGGTGTATTACAAAGTGCTAAACAAACATGGGCATCCTTGTTCAAATAGGAAATGCATCTTCATCATGCATATTGCATTAACATAGGTCATATCAAAAATTCATTGTCTCCACATGCATTTTGCAGATCATCATGTCATATAGGTCTACATGCTAGGGGCATAGTTGAGAAAATCCTAAAAAAAGGTCATAAAATGTCCTAAATAAACTCCTAAAAATCATAAAATATCCTGAACAAAATCCTAAAAATCAAAAACTCACAAAATCAAAAAAACTAAAAAACCAAAGCAAGAAAGCATAGACTATCCTTCAAACTAAATCAACATCAGACAAACTCTCAAGATCTGCAATCACACTTATCGCATGTCTTGTTAATCAATCTATCAAACTCTATCAAACATCATGTCTTATACAGGGAAGTGTACACTCGAAACCAGATAGATCGGTCATATACGGGGTACTTACTCTTTGAAACAAAACATTCCTATCAATGATCATCAAATCAAAACAATGACATGGATTAGTATGACTACTCGATTTTGTCCAAGTTAGTCTTATCTCTTGTATTGAAGTGTTGCATCTACGCTTTTTCTTATACATATCTTTTAGTCGCTTTTGTGACATTTTGGTTCTTTTAGAACCCTCATGGCTTGAAACTGATCAATGTCCTAGTCTTAGGGTAATCGACTGAGCAATTTACATGTCCTAAGCGATATCAACCAAGTCATCGTTATGTCAGTGATACCCGATTGTCCAATCTAAGCCAGTCACCCATCTCCTAACTACTAAAGAGTTTTATCACTGAGTAAACAAGCAACAACATTACTGAAAACAATCACTAAACAATTTGAGATATGCATGAAATATTTCTTTGTGTTTTGTCTTTTATATTGGTTTTCGATGAGTATTCCCTCTGAGTAACTCAAGGAATTCTATCTTGACTAAGAGGAGAAAGGATTGGGGGCATAATATTTCCTTTGTTTTCTACTTGTAGGAATGATTCCCATGATCTGGAAAAATCTAATCAGTTGGATGTCTGTGATAAGATCCTTCACATCAAGGTGAAATCACCACACATACCTCGACTATGCTTATTTGTATGCTACAGGGAGGTTGGCATCATTTCTTTTTCTGTTTTGAGGGAATTTCTTTAAATGTGTAATATGGGTCCATGCGTAATCTGTCCAAGGATATGAATGAAAAAAGGGTCATTGCAAACAAGATAATTAATATTGCACATGAAAAGGAAGGAACTCTATTCTACCTGCTATGTTTGTAAACGCTCAGTGATGAATATTAAGCATTCCAAATCCAGTGACTAGTTTAAGTTGCATTCATTTTGCATTTTCTGCATTTAGAGTGATTTTTGCATGATAACAATTATCTCTTTATCTTCTAAATGAGAGTTTGAAGTTTCATCATTTCTAAGCTAAGTGGTCTCTTTTTAATCTTTTCTTCAATCGAGTACTTGCATATTGCGATGTTAGCTGCATACATAAGCATTTTATATCGATACATACACTCATTTACATTCATCTTATTGCATAGAAAAAAATAAACAATTTGCATTACTCATTACTCATTTTCATCATTTAGTTGTATATGAAAAGAAGCAAAAATGAACAATTATGTTCATTTGCATTACATCCATACTGAATAGATATACATACATATAGAATAAAGCATATAGAACAACATCTCATAATCAATCAACACAAGTACAATGAAATCAAATCAAGAGCTCGTAAATTGGTTGTCCTGAGTACATTTTCGGGATCGAAATCGAAATCCAAAATCATTCCCCTAGTCAATTTTGCATAGCTTGAACCACTTAACGCTTTCGACAAATTCTCATTCTTTTCTTCATTTTGTGCTCAATGCTAAATCTCAATTTAATTCTCAAATGAACTCTAATTTTAATCATTGCTAAATCTTCAAATAATTCTCTGAATCATTATTTGTGTTCAAATAATTATCATTGCCAACAATTGTCTATAATCATGTACCCTCGCTATCTTTAGATTTCACTCCCGAGGGGGCATACTCATGGCCTCACATCTTCAATGTTGAGAAAATTTTCAAATCTTCATCAAAAGTCGAGCAAAAATCTTTACAACTAAAGAAAATCAAACAAGTTATCGCTAAGGGAATCTTAGCTTCATCGCTTCATATCAAGTTGAGATCTCTCGATTATCTAAATCAAATCAATTGCTAGGGGCATATCAGTTTCATCGCTTCAAATCAAGTTGATATTGTCTTCATCTGAATCAGTCTCTTAACATTAATCAGTTTCATCGCTTTTCATTAAGTTGATTATTCATTTAAACTCAATCAAAAGTTTATAGAGTATCTTTGATCAAACGCTCAATCTAAGCAGGTGTTCAATTTCATCACATCAAATCAAGTTGGACAATTTATCTTCACTCATCTTGTCTTGATCCATCAAGTTCAAGATCAATTTTATCTTCGCTCACTGTGTCTAGTTCAATCAAGTTCTATATCAGTAAGATCCGCTCCTTGATCAATCAAGTTCAAGCTCGGTATCTTTGCTCTGTATCGGTTCTAGCTCAATCAAGTTCGAGATCGGTTTCACTTTCATCAACTTTGTTCAGCTTCATCGCTTCAAATCAAGCTAAACAACTCGCTCTTTATCTGATTCATGATCAATCAAGTTCAGAACTAGTATCTCCTATACATCATATATTCTTTGAACCAACACGCTGCTCACACATTAATTCAAAGAGGGGCAAATGTAATACCCTAAAAATGGTCATCTAAACCATGGGCCCCTAATCTCGACAACATCACCAAGGTCCTAACCAAAGACAATTAAATCAATCTTGAGCACTCAATTAATTAATTCTTCAATCATCAAATGTTACATCGCAAGTCAATTATTCTATATTAATTAAATATTTATTTAATTAATTAAATCATTTTGATCAATTATCCTGTTTAATTTATTAAATATCCTAACATATTTAATTAATTAATAATTTACCATTTGATCATAAAAAAAGAATTAATTTATCACAAAAGAGGAATTAATCACAAAGCAAGAGTTAAATTGAAAATAAAATAAAAGAATTAAATTGAGAGAGAAATCAAACTTGAGATATTATTTCTTTCTTCTAAATAGAGAACTTGAAATCGGAAAAGAAATTAAATGAATTTAATCATTCTCTAAAATTAGAACTCAAAGCTTTTGAGAAAAGAAGTTCAACTGCATTAAAAAGACTCTTTTCTTGAATAAATCAAAGAATTGCAAAGAATTACCTATTTTTATCTCAAGTGCATGGAATTAATTGAATTATATCTCCAATGCAAACTCAAACTTCTTTTCTGAATGCATTTCAATTAAACTATAATTGGAATCTATCTCAAGGTTAATTGAATCCGATTTCTCAATTATTTCAGTTATCCTAAATTGTGCTTTTTCTTGGTCTCTCTTGTGATTCTCTATAAATTCAGCCTTCATCTCTCATTCAAGACATCCTAGAGATTTATTGTTATTATGCAGTTTTTGCTCTGGAGTCATTGAAGATTTTGTGATTTCTTTTTTGAGATTATTGCATCTTAGTTTAATTTATTTTTGCATATTTTCATGATTTCTTGAATTCATATAGCTTATTATTCATCCATCTGATATAATCTTGCATCCATTTAGTTTAATCTAATGTTCATATAGATTAAAGCATTCATCTTGGTGTAGTCTAGTCACTGGTATTGCTTATATAAATCTAAGAGAAATCTTATACTCACATCTTTTAGAAGGCAATTAGTCAATTTATTATGGTTTTCATATTCATGCTTATATCTGTCTAACCATACATGTAATGACTTAATTGAAGTGTTGTGTCTTGCAGCTTATAGACTTATTCCACATTTTCACACACACAAGAACAAATCGCTTCCTTTTCTTCTTTCTGGCGAATCTCTAGAACCAAAAGAGAAAGACACAAAAACTGGGCAAACACTCCACATGTCCACAAATGGTTTTAAATAGACATTGAAAACCTCCTCTTTATTTTCAGACTGTTCAAATATCTAAATATTTGCCTTGCAATTGGAACACCAAACTCCCATATAACATTATCTTTTGTCATAAGGGATTCCGATCAGTACATAACCAAACTCACAAGCAATGACCCAAATTGAAAAACATAATTCTTCTCTTTTGTCATCTTAATGTTTTTCAACAACAATTCTATCAGCAATTTACACAAGTTGAATGATTTGTTCTCTATCACAAGCATATGTGCCATATACACTGCAATTGTCAAGGTGGCACCTTCCCTATGTATGTATGTATGTATGTATGTATGTATGTATGTAAACCCCTAAAGCATGTGTTGGCATTAAATGTCAAACTAAAGATGATGTAATACAAGGCACATTTATCTTGATGAAATTGGATGATATGATAGAAGGCAAATTTATCTTGATGAAATTATTATTTTGGGACAATATGTACTTTGTCATCCATATGTTCATTGGGTCATTAAAAGAGGTGACAACATATTTAAGTCACTTTATGTGACTAGGTACATATATTATTTATATGAGAAAAGTGAACCCACCGAAGTGCACTTGGTATAAGGTAAGCATGACATACTTTTTACTAGGCATCTTGTTCGACATAACTCTCCATGGTTTATAAAGGCATTAACAAAAATGGAAATTAATCCCATAAATATTCCTCTTTGGTTTGTGTGGTATTTGGTAAAAAGGAGAAATCATAATCAAACCTCATTTTGTATTATCACTTTCAGTTCAAATCGTTTTCCTCTTGAGTTAAGGCATGACTCAAACACTTAGGGGATCGACTGTGGAAAGTTTTTTGACCATGATTAACATCCAGACTATGACTGGAAGTTTTCCTCTTCAAATCAAAAGCCATTCAATGATAACTTAGGTTATAGATGATTTGGATCCTTAATCCTTTTTGGTTTCAAAAAGAAATGAGTTAAGGGTTTGTTTTTCTTTTTGTTTGAAACAAGAAGGTTTTGGTTTGGAAATGTTTTGTATCTTTCATTTGTTTGTCTGAGTCCAAATTTGTTAGTTTGAGAAAATATTTGTTATTATTTGTGTTAAATTGTTTTAGTATAACTATTTTTCGTCTTGTTTATGTCAAGAGAAACATTAAAGGGGTTGTGTTCTTGCTTTCAAAAATCTATGAGATTTAGTTTTGCTTTACTCATATAATATGTTATCTTGTTAAAACTTCAATGTTTTCTTATCATAAATCTCTATTAGGGTTTGGTGTAAGTGAAGGGTTAAATGTGATTTTTCTTTGTTTTTTGGGTCTGGTTGTATCTAACCCTTGTAGGGTTTCTTTTTTTATCCAAAGACATTGTAAAGGGTTTTGAGTTTCATTATATTTTTTTATTTGATAAAGACAGTTATGGGTAGATAGTTTATCTTCTTTTCAAAGACATTGAACACTATATGAGATACATTGAAGATCTTCAGAAACAGAGAGTTGTGGTTTATCAAAAGAAAATTTATGTCTTGCTATCAATTATTCTGCAAAGAATTTTCACTGTCACAGTGACATCTTTTCATTTATATATTTGTTTTTGTGAACAGATTTGAGATATATTAGCTTCACTACATTGTATCACTATGTGTATCTTTTATATGCACAATTATGTTCTATAAGTGAGTAATCAGGCTCTTTATATGATATTATTGTGTATGTTTAAGTGTACACTTTGATGTATTGTAAGTGACTTATTTGAGATGTGTTGTACTATTGCTTCTAAATCTCAGTTGATATAAGATTAGAATATGCTTTGTAAATAAAAAGAGATGAAACTTTGTATGTAAAATCAAAACATTTATGTGAAAGTGGTATAAAGTCAGTGAGACACATTCTAATTGCTAGTGAGGCACATTTATATGTTAGTGAGACACATTGTAGCCAATGAGGCATTATAAAAGAACATATTTCAAATAAGTCAGTGAGGAAATTTCAAGTGGTTTTATTCCCAAGGAGGGTTTCCACTCATGACATATCACTATGTCATTTTCTTTTACATGATTTTCTTATTCAGCTATCCATATTATTTGCTCTATATTGCTCAAAAGGTCAAAGTTTTTAAAAATTGTTAAAAAGTGAAAATTTGTGTATGAACATTGATTCACCCCCCCTCAATATTCATTGTACTCCAACAATATATATATATATATATATATATATATGTATGTATGTATGTATGTATACATATATATATATATATATATATATATATATATATATATATATATACATATGTATACATATATGTATATATATGTATATATATATATATATGTATATATATGTATACATACATACATACATATATACATATATATACATATATGTATACATATATATACATATGTATATATATATATGTATATATATGTATACATACATATGTATACATATATATGTATATATATGTATATATATGTATACATATGCATGTGATGCTCTGCAAAAAGGATTAGAAAATCTGTTTGATGGCAACACACACAAGAGCACAAGAAACAAACGTTAGTGTTAGCAACAAAAGATTATCCTAAACAGGCATATCAAGAGAGATATTAAGCATGAAATAGAAAGCATATAAACATAGAATAAAATAGCTAATCAAGATGCTCATAGTTGCTCCTCCCTTGTTCCTCTCCTCTCCAAGTCCCAAATGAGTGTAGCTCTCAGCTTTTAGCACTAGCCATGGATGCCATATGGAGATTCAAGATGGTTGAATATGATAAGCAAATACTATGCAAGAGTAGATAGTGATGCTATGAAAAAGCTCTATGCTAATGCCAGTATAACAACAATACTCTAAATGCTTTTTTTTGCTTGAGGAGAAGGGTTCTATTTATAGAAGAAATGGGGAAATGAAGGGTTAAGATTGAATGGTTTAATCAAGGGCCAAGTTTGAAAGTTGGGGATCCATGTGCACAATTGGCACCAATAAAATGGTGACAAGTGTCAACATAGGATTGGGTTGAGAGAAGAGGTTGGAGGCATTAAAGGCTTGAGAAGACCTCATGGTTATCTAGAGGCTAAGGGTCAAGTCCAAATTAAGATTACCCACTGGATTAAGAGTTAATCCAAGGATAAACCTTTGTGCAAATGTTTAAGAGATAATCATGGTCAAAGCATTAATGGCCTGATGAGACCTTTAGGTTGGGTAGAGGTTGAGTCAAAACAAATGTTTTAACCATGTGGGAGGGTTTGAGGTAACCATTAATGGTTATTGGAGACTTTGGGGATTAAGTGGTTGAAGGTTGAAAGCCTTCAATGGTTATCAAAGACTTTGAGCCATTTAGTGGTTGAAGGTTGAAAGCCTTTAATGGTTATCAAAGACTTTGAGGGTTTGAGAAGTGACTTCCCTTTTGCTTAGGAATGTGACAAAGTTTAGAGAAGGGGTTAGGTTATTTAGAAGTGATTAGAAAATTCTAGAAGGGGTTTAGGCATGCAAGTGGATTTTGTAGGAAAATACAAGTGGGAGAAATTTTGGTATTTTCAATTAAAATAAAATCATTTATTTCAATTAAATGGTGTAATTTGCATTTGGATAAATATTCAAATAAATATTGATTTATTTAAATGAGAAAAATGAAGATAAAGCATTAAAATGCTTGAAGACTTTGAGGGAAACCATTAAAGGCTTGAAGACTTTTAAGGAAAAACCATTAAAGTCTTAAGAAGACTTTAAGGGAAGCCATTAAGTTTGAAGACTTTAAAGCCATCAAGTTTGAAGACTTTAAGGGAAACCATTAAAGGCTTAAGAAGACTATAGAAGGAAGCCATCAAGTTTGAAGACTTTAAAGCCATCAAGTTTTAATACTTTAAGGGAAACCATTAAAGGTTTCAAGTGGGTGAGGCTAAATAGGATTTTAAATAAATAATTTATTTAAAATAGTTGTGCAACTTGCTTTTGTAGGAAAATACAAGTGGGTGGAGGATAAAGGTGATTTAAATAAATTATTTATTTAAAATAATTGTGCAACTTGCATTTGTAGGAAAATGCAAGTGGGTAGAGGATAAAGGTGATTTAAATAAATGTTAATTTATTTAAATGTGAGAGGTGGGATTTTGGGGGATTTAAATAAATATTAATTTATTTAAATGTGAGAGAATATTTAATTAAATAAATATGATTTATTTATTTAATTAATGGTCTGAATTTGGTTAAGTGAATTAAATCAAATAAATTGAATAATTTATTTAATTAATAGGAGAAGAGGGTTAAGATGAATTAATTAAATATTAATTTAATTAATTATTAATTGATGGTTAAATAATCAAATAAATACTAAGTATTCATTTAATTAAGTGGATAGATTTATGTGACTACAGTATGTATACATGTATGTATACATATATATATACATATATATGTATACATATGTATGTATACATATATATACATATATATATATATATATATGTATACATATGTATATATATATGTATACATATATATATGTATATATATATGTATACATATATATATATATATGTACATATACATATATATGTATACATATATATGTGTGTGTGTGTATACATATATATATGTGTGTATATATATATACATATGTATATACATATATATAAGTATATACATATATATGTATATATGTATATACATATGTATATATATATATATATATATATATATATATATATATATATATATATATATATATATATCGATAATCTAAAATATTTATATAAATAGTACCCCTAATTCACTTTCTACTTGATATATAACATTTTTTACAACCTCAAAATTATTTCATAATCTATTTCTCTACCATTCTAAATTAATAATTTTACTTTATTCAAAATACATATAGATAGAGTTCAATCTCTATATGAGTATTAAGACTTTATCTCTAAGTAGACCTAAAAGTAAATAACAGTTGGCATGGGTTTGAAATTTTCACACATTACAACTTGATTTCCAACAATAGAACAGCGTGTGGATTTGTGAGGAAAAGAAATTAGACACTATATCATCTACTTCTAGTTTTATATTCGATAAACGTCATTGATTTTGGGTTGTCTCCTTGTCATTTCAAAAAATACCTGGTATAGGTTAAATACCATCAAATGGATGGCCTCTACCAAAAAATATTGCAGCTATATTTCCTTATTATTCACAAAATCTATCATCTGCAAAACAGTTGTTTCAAGTCTATGATGACAAAACCAAAACCACACAGAACTAAAAAGTTGTCTTAGGTTTCGCAAGTCTCCGACTCACCACACGTTACAACTTAAGTTATGATGAAAGAACAGTGAACATAGTGTGGATTTGTGAGGAAAAAATAATCAGTCACTATCTCATCTACTTTTATTTTTATATTCGATAAACATTATCGATTTTGTGGTCTTTCCTTGTTGTTTTGGAAAATACCTGTCCAGGTTAAAAACCATTGAATGGATGACCTCCAGTGAAAAATATTACAGTAATATTTCCTTATTATTCACGCAATCTATCATCTGCAAAATAGTTGTTTAAAATATATGGTAATAAAACCAAAACCATATAGAATGATGAATTAACGTATGAATTGATAAGCTAACTATGCATTAAGCCATAGTGGATTCCTCATTCTTAGATAATTTACAACAAGTCACCATAGGAGTTCCAACAGTTTTGGAGTCATCTAACCCAAACTTCTTTAGTAACTCCTTCACATACTTAGTTTGAGATATAAATATGCCTTTTCTAGTATGTGAAATTTGCAAACCTAAAAAAAAATGATTTGACCAATCATAGATATCTCAAATTCTTTCTGCATATCACCGGCAAACTTCATGCTCAAGTCATCATCTCCTTCAAAGATAATATCATCAACAAAGACTTCAACAATCAAGATGTTATCATTATCAATTTTAAAGTACAGATTATTATCAGCACCACCTTTATTGAATCCCAATTTCAACAAATATTTATCTAATCTACAATATCAGGCTCTAGGAGCTTGCTTCAATCCATAAAGAGCTTTCTTCAGTTTACATACCATGTCTCCATAATCTGATAAAGAAAATCCATCGGGTTGCTCAATGTAGAGTTCTTCCTCAAGATTGCCATTCAAAAAGGCAAATTTGACATCCATCTGATATAACTTGAAATCATTATAAGCAGCATATGCAAGCAATAGTCTAACAGTTTCAAGTCTGACCACCGGGGAAAAAGTCTCCCCATAATCAATTCCTTCTTTCTGTGAATATCCTTTGCAAACTAATCTAGCTTTATTTCTAACAACTTCATCGACCTCATTCAATTTGTTCCTGAATACCCATTTAGTACCAATTACATTCTTATATTTAGGTCTAGGAACAAGCTCCCATGTGTTGTTATTTTTAATTTGATCTAACTCTTCTTCCATATCTCTCATCCAATTTTCATCTTTGCAAGCTTCAACAACATCCTTAGGTTCAACTTTGGAAATCAAACATACTTCTTCAGCAACTAACCTTCTTCTAGTCATCACACCTTTATTTTTATCACCAATAGTCTAATTTTCTGAATGATTCAATCTTACATACCTTGGAGTCTTATGATTGTTTTAATTCTTAAGATGGACTACACTTCTTCACCAGCAGTAGCAACATCCAGATTAACAATCTCTACTGGATCATTCTACTTTGATTCTTCAGTCTAAATAGGGATGTTGTCCATCATCATATCCACATGCTTTGATATATTTTCCAAGGTTCTCATCCACCTTCACATTTGCACTTTCTACTATTTGTCTCAGTCTCTTATTGTAGCACTGGTAGGCTTTACTCTTTGTTGAATATCCCAAGAAAATTCCTTCATCACTCCTAGCATCAAAATTTGTTATGTCCTCATCTCTCTTGATATAACATTTTCTACCAAATACTCTGAAATATCTCACAGTAGGAACATGACCAAACCATAACTCATAAGGGGTCTTACCAGTATCACCTTTGATATGAACTATGTTGAATGTGTAAATAGCGGTACTAATAGCTTCTCTCTAGTAGATCTTCGAAATATTTCCTTCAATTAGCAAAGTCCTTGCAACATCAAAGATAGTTATATTATTTCTTTCAACAATTCCATTCTATTAAGGGGTTCTAGGAGTAGATAATTGTCTTCTAATTCCATGCTTCTCACAGAATGAGTTAAATTCACCGAAATAAAATTATCCACCTGCATCAGATCTCAGAAATTTCACCTTCAATCCAGACTCAGTCTCCACCTTAGCTTTGAATATTTTGAATTTGTCCAATGCTTCTGATTTCTCCTTCAAAAAGACAACCCACATCATCTTAGAATAATCATCAATTAGAAACATAAAGTATCTATCACCCTACACACTTCTAACATTTGTAGGTCCACACAGGTCAGTATACACAAGATCTAGCAATCCATCAGATGTATACTACTTGCTTTTGAAAGAAATTCCAGTTTGCTCACCCAACTGACATTCCTTAGATACTGAATTAATGAGCTTAACAATCTTAAGAAGATCTCTAACAGCTTATGTAGAAATGATTTTAATCATTAAATCAAAATTAAGATGACACATTCTCCTATGCCACAACCAAATTTCATCAATTTGAGTAGTCAAACAACTTTTCTCACCAGCATTCAAGTGAAAAATTTTACCTTGAGTCTTAGTTCCAGATGAAATCTCTATACCGGAGGCATTTAGGATTTTGCATTTACCATTCTTGAATTGTAAATCATATCCCTTGTCAACCATATGTCAAACACTTAAAATATTATGCTTCAAACCTTCAACATACAAGACATCATCAGTATTGTGCTTACCATCAAAAGAAATAGAACCTCTCCCACGGATCACACAGGCTTTGTCATCTCCAAATCTTACTATTCCACCATCATATCTTTTCATACTCATAAGTTTAATTTTATAACCAGTCAAATGATGTGAACAACCATTGTCTATCACCCATTCATCTCTTTCCTCAACTTCAGCAGCTAAAGCTTTCTCCTCAACAGGTACAACTAGTGGAATTAACAAGTACAGTTCCATCTTCCTTAATGAAAAGAAATACAACTTCATCTCCTTCAGATTCATCATCTCTAACTCCTTCATCAGCAACATAATAATAGTTCTTCCGATTTCTATATCTCTGGTTGGGCTTGTAAGACTTGTCATACTTCTCATGCTTCCCTTTCTTTCATTTCTATCATGCTTATCAAACTTATCATGCATGTCATACTTAGCCATTCTTTCTGGGAATTTAGAAGCAAAATGTCCTATCTTATTGCAAGAGAAATATTTCAAAGGCAATTTTCCATCATACTTACCATCTCCTTTAGGCAATCTTTGGGCAATCAATGCTTCAAGCTCATCTAACTCTCTTTCTTTCTCTTTCATCTCTCTTCTCTCTCTTTCATATCTAGATATTCAACACCCATCATGATCATACTTTTTCTTTCCAGATACAGATGTTGATTCTCAAAATTATATCTCAAAATTTCCAAGTGATTCGCCAAACTTGCTTAGCTCAAAAGCAACAATCTTTCCAGCTAGCATATCTCTTGTCATTGTGGTCACACTTTGGATCTCATCAATAGCTATAACTTTATGTTTATAAGCAGGAGGCAAAGATCTTAGCACCTTAGCAACAATTTCATCTTCTTCAAGGGTTCCACTAGCACATCTCATACCTAGGATGAGATCATTCGCCTTAGCCATAAAAGAGTGTATGTTCTCATATTCTCCCATCTTCAACATCTCATACTTTCCTTTCAAACTCTGTAACTTAATAACTTTCACTTTTTTATCACCTTCATACAGGATTTCAAGTTTCTCCCAGATCTCATGTGTGGTCTAAAGTTCCACTACATTTGTCATTTCAAAATCAATCAGGGCACTAAGAAATGCTTCCTTCGCTTTGATATTATGTTTAGCTTCCTTGATCTCATCAGCAGTAACCGGCCCATTAGGAGTAGAATAGGCATTCTTTGTAATCTTCCAGTAATCTTCTCCAAGGAATTTCAGGTGCACCTCCATCTAGTTCTTCCATATAGCATAGTTACTTCCACCAAATATCAAAATGTCCTTCTTAAAGATAACACCTGCAACTGCCATCCTAGATCTCCTCAAGCGGTTAAGCTTCTTCTGAAGGATCTAGCTTTGATACCAATTGTTGGCAGCAACAATGAAGGAAGACTGAGAGGGGGGATGAATTAGTCTTTACCAGATCTACTAAATCAACCATAAAAATAGATATAATAAACTACAACAATATTAAAGATAAGCAAGTTTAAAGAACAACAGACAACATCAAGATTTTGATGTGGAAAACCTGGTTAAAGGGAAAACCACAGTGAGAACCTACCCACAGTAAGATGATACTCTGAAGTAGTATGTGAAAATTTTATAATGGGGAATGCACATGCATTCAGGCACACTTCCTAGAGCTCATTGCTCAAATATAATGGCTCAGAAGACTACAACCCTCAAGGAAGTCTCATTGACTTACAACAAGATTTGGACTACAATCCGGAAGGAATGAACTAAAAAAAATAACATCTCCAAATGCCTGATTATAGTTCTGGTTAAGACTGCTACACCAATCTCTTCTCAATCACAATACCAAAGGAAGAATCACTTTATCGCACATATACCACTCTCTGATCATGCAGACACAACTTATACCCTAAATACATGAGTATATCACCTATATATACAATTCATCAACCTTAACAACAAGGTTAGCTAAACCCTCAACTCATAAATCCAAGATTACATCACACAATACAAAGATCGAGCATTAGACCAATATAATGATTTACATGGCATAACATGGGCCTAATTCAAAATTCCAAATGCACAACTCCATCAGAAATCACGCCACGATCTACTGCAACACGCTACACCACTAGAAATACCGCATAACATGACAATCATCACTTGCTCATGAAAACCACCAATAACTTGCACAATAATCAATGCAGATAATCAAAAAAAAATAGGACACAATTAGGAAACACCATCAATCACATTAGAATCATCAGTAACAACTGCACCAACACCACTTATAAAATCTTCAGCTGTCAACGTCTGAAAACTCAAGAACACAACCAATCAGTAACTGTCACGAAGAAAGATAACTTGCAGGGCACCAAATCAGGATCCTTGTGAAATGAAGATACACAAGACCATCCCAAACAATCTCCCAAAAACTTAGCACAAGATCTGATCACACTGGAATATACCAAAGGAAATACTGAACTCTACAAAGCACTGATCAGATAAACAAACTGTAAAACCTGATCATAAGATCTTCCCAATCTACAAACACCAGAGCAAATCATAGGAATATGTTGACATCAATGACAACAACATATCCTAGCACCAGCAATGACTAATAAACTCCAACAATATCCAACAAGACTATCTTCTAATAGACATGTCTACAATCCCTCGTGAGATATTATTTATAGATGTTTTATGTTTTTGCAAGTATTTATTTCATTTTATTTATATGATTTGAGTTACTCAGACTATCTACAAGATTTTTGATGAGTGACCTCATTGCCCAAAATCCTACATCCAATATTGTATCTTCTAAGCTCCCTACAAAATACAAGATAAACAATATTGTGATACTTGTTGCTCTCAGTCATGCTTGAGGATAAAGTAACCTAGATATTATGCTTTATAATCATGAGGGGTTGACCACTTATACTATTATTATTCATTCTCTACATTTTTCTTTAGTCATGGATAATGCTATTAACATGAGACTATTTGATCTGCCTGGTTATTCTAGTGTGATTGATTGTGGCCCTACTCAAATTGTTAATTCCAAGGTGCAAGCTCATCTTCTTATCTTGGAAATTCCAAGTCATGAAAATTCCATTAGTAGTAATTAGCCTATAGTTTCACTTATATGGTTAATACTTCTAGTTGATCCCTTGATATTGATTTTAAAATTTATTCTCCTTATAAATAGTTTGCAACCAAATTATTTTTGTTCTTTTTCAACTTGTGTGTGTGTGTGTGCGTGCACGCGTGCGTGCGTGTGCGTGTGTGTGTGCATGTGCGTGTGCGTGTGCGTGTGCGTGTGTGTGTGCATGTGCATGTGCGTGTGTGTATGTATGTATGTATGTGTGTATGTAATCCCCTAAGTCATGTGTTGGCATTAAATGTCAAACTAAAGATGATATGATAAATGGCACAATTATCTTGATGAAATTGGATGATATGATACAAGGTGAATTTATCTTGATGAAATTGTTATTTTGGGACAATATGTGTTTTGTCGTTCATATGTTCATTGGGTCATTAAAAGAGGTGACAACATGTTTGAGTCACTTTATGTGACTAGGTACATATATTGTTTATATGAGAAAAGTGACCCCACCGAAGTGCACTTGGTATAAGGCAAGCATGACATACTTTTTACTAGGCATCTCATTTGGCATAACTCACTATGGTCTATAAAGGCATTATGAAAAATGGAAATTAATCCCATCAATATTCCTCTTTGGTTTGTGTGGTATTTGGTAAAAAGGAGAAATCATAATAAAACCTCATTTTGTATTATCATTTTCAGTTCAAATCATTTTGCTCTCGAGCTAGGGCATGACTCACACAATTAGGGGATCGACTGAGGAAAGTTTTTTAATAATGATTGTTTTTTCTTGGACAAGTAACATGTGGGCTATGACTGGAATTTTTTCTCTTCAGATCAAAAGTATTTCAATGATGACTTATGTTATAGGTTTTTTGGATCCTTAATCATTTTTGGTTTCAAAAAGAAACTAGTTAAGGATTTCTTTTTCTTTTTGTTTGAAACAAGACTATTTTGTTTTGGTTATCCTGGTCTGGAAATGTTTTGTAGCTTTCATTTGTTTGTCTCGGTCCAAATTTGTTAGCTTGAGCAAATATTAGTTATTATTTGTGTTAAATTATTTTAGCAGAACTATTTTTCGTCTTGTTTATGTCAAGAGAAACCTTAAAGGGGTTGTGTTCGTGTTTTCAAAAAGCTATGAGGTTTAATTTTGTTTTGTTCAGATAATATGTTATCTTGTTAAAACTTCAGTGTTTTCTTATCATAAATATGTATTAGGGTTTGGTGTAAGTAAAGGGTTAAATGTGATTTTTCTTTGTCTTTTGGGTCTGGTTGTATCTACCCCTTGTAGGGTTTCTTGTTTTCTCCAAAGATATTATAAAAGGTTTTTAGTTTCATTATAATTTGTTATTTGATAAAGACAGTTACAGGCAGATAGTTTATCTTCTTTTCAAAGACACCAAACACTATATGAGATATATTGAAGATCTTCAGAAACAGAGAGTTGTGGTTTTTCAAAAAAAAAATTATTTCTTGCTATCAGTTATTCTACAAAGAATTTTCACTATCACAGTGACATCTTTTCATTTATATATTTGTTTTTGTGAACAAATTTGAGAGATATTAGCTTCACTGCTATCACTGTGTGTATCTTTTATATGCAAAATTGTGTTCTATAAGTGATCAATTGGGCTCTTTATATGATATTATTGTGTATGTTTAAGTGTACACTTTGATGTATTGTAATTGAATTATTTGAGATGTGTTGTACTATTGCTTCTAAATCTCAGTTGATATTAGATTAGAAGATGCTTTGTAAAGAAAAAGAGATGAAACTTTGTATGTAAAATCAAAACATTTATGTGAAAGTGGTATAAAGCTAGTGAGGCACGTCAGTGAGACACATTGTAGCCAGTGAGGCATTATAAAAGAACATATTTCAAATAAGCCAGTGAGGCAATTTCAAGTGGTTTTATTCCCCAGGGGGGTTTCCACTCAGGACATATCACTGTGTCATTTTCTTGTGCATGTTTTTCTTATTCTGCTATCCATATTATTTGCTCTATATTGCTCAAAAAATCAAAGTTTTTAAAAATTGTTAAAAGGTGAAAATCTGTCTATGAACACTAATTCACCTCCTCTCGGTATTCATTATACTCCAACAATATATATATATAATCTAAAATATCTATATAAATAATACCCCTAATTCAATTTTTACTTGATATATAACAGTTTTTTACAACCTCAAAATTATTTCATAATCTATTTCTCTACCATTCTAAACTACAAATTTTCTTTCATCCAAAATATATAGAGATAGAGATCGATCTCTATACGAGTATTAAAACTTTATCTCTAAGTAGGCCTAAAAGTAAATAAGAGTTGGCATGGGTTTGAAATTTTCACACATTACAACTTATTTCCAACAATAGAACAGCGTGTGGATTTGTGAGGAAAAGAAATTAGGCACTATCCCATCGACTTCTAGTTTGATATTCGATAAACGTCATCGATTTTGGGGTGTCTCCTTGTCATTGTGGAAAATACCCGGTACAGGTTAAATACCATCGAATGGACGGCCTCCACCAAAAAATATTACAGTTATATTTCCTTATTATTCACGAAATCTATCATCTTCAAAACAGTTGTTTCAAGTCTATGGTGACAAAACCAAAACCACACAGAACGACGAGTTGTCTTAGGTTTCGCAAGTCCGGGACTCGCCACACGTTACAACTTGATTTCCGACGATAGAACAGTGAAGAGAGTGTGGATTTGTGAGTTAAAAACAATTAGGCACTAGCTCATCTACTTTTATTTTTATATTCGATAAACATCATCGATTTTGCGGTCTCTCCTTGTCGTTTTGGAAAATACCTGTCCAGGTTAAAAACCATTGAATGGACGGCCTCCACCGAAAAATATTACAGTAATATTTCCTTATTATTCACGCCGTCTATCATCTGCAAAACAGTTGTTTAAAATCTATGGTGATAAAACCAAAGCCATACAGAATGATGAATTGACTTATGAATTGATAAATTGACTATGCATTAAGCCATAGTGGATTTCAGCCCAGAAGCAAACAAATCTAAATGGCCATTAGGAGCAGCTCTGCAATTCGAGTGGGGTATGACCTCACGATAAATGAAGAGGATATAACCGATGTATTCTCTTCTCGAATCTTCCGCGTTCCAAAGCCACTGCGAGACTCCAGCGACCGATTATACAGTCCACATCTTGTTTCCATCGGCCCTTTTCATTATGGGAAGGAGGAGCTGAAAGAAATGGAGAAATCCAAATCTGAGGCAGTTCGGAGGATGCAAAAGAGAATCGAGAGGGAAGATAGACCCATTTCTATTGGGACAATTGTAGAAAAAAGCATGGTGTACAAGGACAGGCAGATTAGGGAGTTCTATGGTGAACACATTCCCTATACTCCGATACAATTAGCCTGGATGGTCACCAGAGATGCCTGTTTTCTTTATGAATTTCTTGTTAATTATGCAAAAATGTATTCCAGTGGTAAGAGTCTTTATAAAGAGGAAGTGACTGAATTTTCGTGGAGGTATGATTCAGTTTTTGATGTGACATATCAGAATCCGACAAGAGAAAGAATCATGGATGATATACTTTTATTTGAAAATCAACTCCCTCTTTGGGTTTTGCAGCATATCCTTCAAGTTCAATTGGGTTCTAGCGATGCAGCCGACCAGAAGTTAGACGCCTTAATGGAATTGTTGCTGAAATCTGCGACACGACATAAAGTTTTTATGTGGTATACTCCATATTCATACAACATGTGTTCTCATGTCCTGGAAGTAGTCTACCACGGCATGGCTGGCGAGGATATTACTTCTTATAGTAGTACAGAAGCCCCAGAATTGCCGGCTTCACCTCGCAATCGCATACAAATCTACTTTGAGAATGGTTTTGATTTAATCAAAGCCATTTGTGAACGTTGGGGTAATCCCTCCTCAGATTCAAGCCATGGCATAGAAGTGAAGCTGGACCTTCTGAAACTGCCATCAGCAGTAGAACTCACACAACAGGGAGTAAAGATCCATCCAGTGTTGGTAGAAGCAGCAACAAAATGGGCATCAGGCTATCCAGCCATTCAGTGGATAAGATTTGATGAGGAAACATCAACGCTTTACTTACCACAATTGAGGGTAACCCCACAATCAGATTTAGTGCTAAAAAGCATTATTGCAATGGAAGTGAGCACAATAGACAGGTACCATCCAAGACCCATGACTCAGTTTGGTATATTTATGGATGAGCTGATTGATAGCGAGGAGGACGTTGCGGTGCTAAGGAAGGCAGATGTGATTAGAAGCTTCCTTGGAAGCAATCAACAAGTGGCGGATCTATTCAACTCTGTAGTTCAAGGGATTACCCCTATTCAGGGCTGCAAAGTAATCGATGATGTGAGAAGGGGATTGCATAGGTATACAAGAAGAAAGTATAAGATCCTGTGGAGTGAGTTCGTAAGTGCTTATTTCTCAAAGCCCTGGTTGGTTGCTGGATCCATAGCTGCCATGGCACAAGTGCTTAGGGAGTTCGTTGGTGGTTATTTTTCACTGCAATGGCTTCTTGTGGTTTTCATGGCTGTCTTAGTGTTATTTCTCCTCACAATGCAATAAAATGTCCTAAATCCCTCTTGTAACTTTTATAATTCCATACTATTGTCTTAGAGGGAAAAGATTCCAAAAAATGTACTGAATGCTTTTCAATGATTAAATTCTCATTGCTGAATTTAGCACATGGTTTCTTTGGGCCTTTATTCATGGTTGTGAACTGAAAAGTTATAATGGTGAAATTTGTATTTCTTATTCAAATTTTAGATTTCTTTTTCTGAATTTATAAATTATATATGATAGTTTTATGTATAATTGAATTTAGTTTTCGATCTATCATTTATTTTTATATGTAGACAATTTTATTTTTTCAATCATATCTTATTTATATCTACATATGAGCGTATACACTTCTCATTATGATTCATTTATTACACATGTTCTTGTACTTAATCTTATTATTCTATTTCTCATCTTCAAATTCACACTTTTTTGTTTTAGGTCAATCTTATGGTATGTAGGTGTGATCACATGACACTAGTCTTGCATTTACTTTTATACATTCATAACTGATTTTTAGATTTACACTTATTTATTTTAGGACGATCTTGCAACATGCAAGAGTGATATCATGCCATGTGCAATTGACCTTATAATTCAAATTTATGAATTGAATTCCTCTGTAATGCACTAGCCATTATGAGTCAACTTGATATATGTTTGTTTGATTAATTACTTTCTCTTGTTCTTAAAAACATTTAATATACACTAATTCATAAGCAAGAAATCAATTATCATTTGCATAATATAAGTACTTCAAGGATAGTCACTTTGGGAGCAATTGCTTTTAGAGCACTAAAAGGGTCTTAATTTGTATGTAATCACATTAAGGAATTCGTATAAGTAAAGAGTTTTTTATCATTTGCATGGCCATCAAGTATGTCCAATAAATAGTGTCAACTGGGATAAAATGACACCTATAATTCAACAATCTCTCTAGGGTATTTCACAATACCATTAGTCATTAATAGTAAGTTAAGAGCAAAGATCATGACAAAACAAGTTACATTTATCAATTGTTGGCAAACTTGTTTCTAATGATTTCAAATTATATACACGTGTCAAGTCATTCATATGAAAGGTCAAACTGATCTTGTAGAATGAAAACTAATTCACAAACGATGCTTTTTCCCTACAATGTTTATTCTTAGCCCAAAACATATTAAAGCAAAAATAATTATGTTCAATATTAAAATAATTAATTTTAACACTATATTACATTTGCTTTTCTACCATTATTCTTTAATAAATACATATATTTCCTAATGTTATATCATTGCATACATATCTTAAAATTCCCATGAGTAAGGAAGTTTCTATAGAAAATTTTATTTTCATTTGAACTTTAATGAAAGGTTTAGGCATGATAATAGTTTATGGGAATGTGTAAGCCACTTAACCGACTTCTAGATGGTGACGTAATACTTCACATGCAAGGTACTTAAGCGATAAAAATATGTGACAACTCATAAAGAAAATTAAAAAAAAAACATTTAAATATCCCTTCGTATGAATGTTTTATTATTACATTACATTAAAATAATGTCACCTAAACCCTCCCCTAGTAACGAGTTTCCCAGGTAAGCCCTGTGTTAGCAACAATTTTCCTTCTTTCCGTTCCCCTTAACATTAAAAAATGGTACGAAGAACATGGGCTTCAAACTTTACAGACATCTACATGCAATGTCGATCAAATTTGACGTTAAAAAACGTGTTTGCGCAACGGTCAGCGCAAGAGACGGAGAACGCATGCAAATTTTGCAGTTTTTTTAATTATGAATGCACCAATTAAAACAATTAACCTACACGACTGAGTAGAAAATTGTAATAACAATTTTTTTATTATTAAGAAGAGAAAACTAGGTGGATTCTTAAATGTTTTAATTATCTAAAACTTTGTATATATTCAAGATTGCACCAAATAAATATAATAATAATATATAATGTTTAGTGTCGATTTTTTAGAGATGTGTATTTAAGAAATCACATTTCAAGTGTCTATTAATTTATTGTTATTTAAATATATTTTGGAGAAATTATTGCATTGCGAAGGTTGACATTCCCGTCTTCAATCTATCTAAGTAGATAGTTTTATGACCTTGGAAAGTGTTGAGAACAAGAAAGTGTGCAAGTGATTTTTAATCCTTATTTCAAATATTCTTAAATATTTTTAGCATGATCATTAATATTTAAATGAATATACTTAAAGACCATAACATAACAAATTATTACATAAATATATAACAAGTCTATTCCAAATAATTAGTAAAAAAATATTATAAATTAACAATTTTAAATCTAGATACAAAGTGTACTTAATAAGATTACTTCTATACATCACAATAATTATCGAAGATATGTCTATTTTAGAAATCACATTTGTTGTCTATTAGTTTATTGTTATTTAAAAATATTTTCGAGAAATAATCGCATTGTGAAGGTTCACATTCTCATCTTTAAGTAGATAGTTTTATGACCTTGGGAGTGTTGACAGAGAACAAGAAAGCATGCTTGAGTGATTTAATTACAAATTTTGTCACAAGTCCAATTCTTTTTAGTCCTCTAATTCCAAATATTCTTGAAGATTTTTGTGATGATTATTAATATTTAAATGAATGTACTTAAAGACCAAAGCATAACAAATTATTACATAAATATATACCAAGTCTATTCCAAATAATTAGTAAAAAATATCATAAATCAATAATTTTAAATTTAGATTCGATGTCTACATAATAAGATTACTTTTATACATCACAATAATTATCTAAGATCGTATTATGGAAATAAGAGTTATTAATAAATTAAATATAAAATAGAATAAATTTAAATATAAAAATATAATTTAAAAACAAAGAGAATGAAAGGGAAAAGTGAATTTTTTTATAAAATAATGGGACATACTAATATACCTAGTATATTGTTAAATTTACCTCAAAAAAAATTAAAATCAAACAAGAACTAACATGGGTAGGGCCTAAATTTGATTATCAATTATTTTAGTCAAATATTTTTTTTCTAGTGACTATTATCTATTTAAAGTTGTCTTTCAAATATTAAGGCCTACTATATTTTTAAAAATTATATTTAATTATATAAAATCACTGAAAACACTTTCCTCTTAATTGTTACAATATTATTAAAATTATTCTTTTAAGTGAAGTCAAAAGATCTTAAATGAGTCCACTATGGGTTAAAAATCTCATTGAATGAAAGGGTTACATACCGTAAGGGATGAGACCAAAATCATGCCTTGAATAATTTTGGTACAATATATACCCCTTAGTCATTGACGTTTTGCTCAATAAATTTTAGCTTAAAGCTCATGATCGTGTATTAGATAGCTACATAATTATGTAGGTTTAATATAAAACTCTCCAAAAATTTATTTTTATAACTCAAATGACTAGATACAACTATACAACCAACAAATTTAACCATTACAATTTTATTTCCGAATTATATTACATTCATTTGAAAGAGATGAGCTCCTTTAAAGTCCATTTGTTTTCATTACATATATTTTGTGCCTACTTTTATTTTAATATTATATAAACATCATCATTTTAGGGGTTTCTCCTTTGAAACTTTGTTGTTTTATAAAATTCTTCTACCTATAAGTTATAAACCATTGAATGGTTGACCTTCACTAAAAAGTGTTGTCTACTAAAAGAATATTCAAATTTCCTTTGATAAAACCATATAGTAAGACTTGGGTTTTGTATAATTTTGAAAGAATGCATTAAATTTTGATTGTAAGCTCCAAAAAAAATTTTGGATAAGTTTTGATGAGGAGACATCAACCCTTTACTTACCACGACTTCAGGTAACACCATAATCAAATTTAGTAATGAGAAGAATTATTGCAATGAAAGTGAGCACAAAACACAGGTACCATCAACAACCAATGTATCAATTTGCCATATTTATGGATAAGTTCATGGATACACTCTAAGTTTTAATCCATCGCCCAAGCATGTGGGCCTTTATTTGTAATAGTTTGTGAAATGTTTGTATTTTTTCTATAATTTCTTAGTGGTGGTTAGTTTAAAGTGCATTATTTGAAATTTGAATAGACAACAATAAATATCTAATCATGTATAACAGTATTTAAAAAATAACAATTAATTATGTAATGACAATAAAGTAATAGGAGATATTTTTCATAGCAAGTCAAATTATGATATTGCTATCAAGATTCAATTGTGTAGTTTTCTTAATCAAACTCATTGACTCATGTTTCATGAGTAGTGGTTCACAAGAACCCATCTCTCATGAGAATGAATGGTCAACTTAGAACTTATTACATCTAGGTAATGTTCACAAAGGTGAAGTATTGGGCCTTCCTAGGAGGTCACCCATCCCAATGCTACTCCAAGTCAAGCGCACTTAACCACAAAGTTTCCTCCAAGGTTAAACCCACTTTATCTTTCAACCCCATTTGTAAAACCTTCAAAAAATGTTTTCCTTGTGAACCATTCATTATAGAGCCCCTTTAACTCATATATTGATAAGTAGGAGATATTTTCCACAGCAAGTCAAATTATGATATTGCTATCAGGATTCAACTATGTAGTTTTTTGAGTCAAACTCATTGACTCGTGTTTCATGAGTAGTAGTTCACAAGAGCCCATCTCTCATGAGAATGAATGGTTCACTTAACACTCATTGCATCTAGGTGATACTAACAAAGGTGAAGCATTGGGCCTTCTCAGGAGGTCACCCATCCCAATACTACTCTAGCTCAAGCTACCTTAACCACAAAGTTTCCTCCAAGGTTTATCCCACTTTAGCTTGCAACCCCATTTGCAAAATCTTCAACAAGTGTTGTGCCTTATGAACTATTCATTATAAATCCCCTTTAGCTCATCTATTAATAATTAGGAGATATTTTCATGAGAGAAGTGTTCTTGTGAACCACTAAGTTCATGCAACATGAGTCAATGAGTTTGACTCAAAAACTACATAGTTGAATCCTGATAAAAATATCACAATTTGACTTGTAGTGGAAAATATCTCCTACTTATCAATAGATAAGCTAAAGGGGATCTATAATGAATGGTTTATAAGGCACAACACTTAATAAAGGTTTCGCAAATGGGGTTGCAAGCTAAAATGGTTTTAACCTTGGAGGAAACTTGTAATGTACCCAACCGCATGGTACCCGAATTTTACCTTTGGCAGGTTTTCACTCTCAGCAAGATTACACTCTTGGCATACTGGATTACACTCTCAGTGTACTACACCTTCGGTGGGTTTCACTCTCGGTGGAACTACACCTTTGATAGGTTTTCACTGTCGATGGGATTACACTCTCGGCATACTACACCTTCGACAAGTTTCACTCTCGACAGGATTACACTCTTGGCATACTAGATTACACTCTCGACGTACTGGATTAGACTCTTAGCGTACTACACCTTTGGGGGGTTTCACTCTCGGTGGGATTACACTCTCAACGTACTACACCTTCGACGGGTTTCACTCTCGACAGGATTACACTCTCGACAGGATTACACTCTCGGTAGGATTACACTCTCAGTGTACTACACCTTCGGCGGGTTTCACTCTCAGCAGGATTATACTCTCGGCGTACTAGATTAAGCTCTCAGCGTACTACACCTTCGACAGGTTTCACTATCGGCAGGATTACTAATTGTAGATATTACCTCCATTGATAAGATTATTGTAGGTACGAGAATGAATTATCAACACAGAGTATACACCAACAACATGGAATGGCCAAGAACTAAATATTTGTAAATATATTTCCACACAATAGAGATAAATTTGATAATGAAGTACAAAGTGAAATATCAGAAATGATATCTCCAATGGCAGACTAGGGTGGTTGTTAACCACCGAAACTGCGATTACAGAATAGGGAGGATCTTTCACCTCTGAAACTGCAACAAAATGAAACTCCAACTAGAATTCACAAATACGAAGAAAACATCAAATTTACCATACCAACAACTATGTCGAACTCGGCCTTATAAAGAGCTCCAAGAAGTTTCTTGAAGGGTTACAAGAAAGCCGACAATAGTTTAGTTTTTTATTAATTTGGGCCCCTTTATTTAATAATTAAATTAATTAATTAAATAAGTCTTTTTGATATTATTTTAAATTTAGGATGACTTAATTAATTAATGTAATTAAGTCACTTTATTAAAATTGGGGACATTACGGTCCTCCCGACCCAAAGATTGCTTGCCCTCAAGCAATCTATAACTATCTACCATCTGACAATCTCTAGGATCCCAGACCATGCATGAATGTTGGTAGCTATATCTACTGACCGCGAGCACCACTTGCAAATCCCTAATCAGCTTGCGTTGCTCCACTCTGATATAAACATTGCCCTGCTTAGAGTTGAGGAATAACTCATCAAAATCCAACTTGCTTTCTTCATAAAGATGCCACTCACAAGGAGAGATGACAATCATGCACGCCTCATGCGCAACCGAAGGGTAAACTTTGTATTCAACCAACTGTAGAGGTTACTCTTGTAAGGGATCATTGCTAGAGTTTGCATCTCCATGAAGTTGATCAACCATTGTTGGCTTGACAAAATTCATACGAACATCTTCATCCTTGCAATTGTCATGAAAGTTTAAGTGTTCTCCACTTGAAGGGACAATTGTTGTCTCTGGCTTGTCCATATCCTCTTGTCGCTGGGGTGAACATGTGAACTTGTCTTCATCTTTCTTTGATTCTGATTGAGTTAATAATTCAGGATCCAACTCCTCTTTTATTTTCCTTGCATAGTACCTTTCAAAGGATTTGGTAGCCTTGATCTCCATAGGTTCACTTGAGTATTCATCAAAGATTCTAATAACCTCCTCATGTACAAGTATACTTTTTCCTATCAAAACTAGGTATTCTTGAAATGTCAAAAGATTCTTCCTCTTTTGATATTTGTTATACCACTTGGTGATTTTATTGGCAGCGATTTCATTATCCCTTTCTTCCATTTCTATAGTCATCCCAAGCATTCCATAGGCTGGCAGGATTTTGGCTCTAATACCACCGTGTTCTTCTTCTTTTGATATTTGTTATACCACTTGGTGATTTCATTAGCAGCGACTTTATTATCCCTTTCTTTCATTTCTATAGTCAATTTTGCATTCTACAGGCTGGCAGAATTTTGGCTCTGATACCACTATAGTGTACCCAACCGCATGGTACCCGAATTTCACCTTCAACGGGTTTTTACTCTCAGCAAGATTACACTCTTGGCATACTGGATTACACTCTCAACGTACTACACCTTCAATAGGTTTCACTATTGGTGGAACTACACCTTCGACAGGTTTTCACTGTCGACAGGATTACACTCTCGACGTACTACACCTTCGGTGGGTTTCACTCTCAGCAAGATTACACTCTCGACGTACTGGATTACACTCTTGGCGTACTACACCTTTAGCGGGTTTCACTCTCGGTAGGATTACACTCTCGACGTACTACACCTTTGGTGGGTTTCACTCTCGGCAGTATTACACTCTCGACGTACTACACCTTCGGCGGGTTTCACTCTTGACAGGATTACACTCTCAGCGTAATGGATTACACTCTCGACGTACTACACCTTCAGTGAGTTTTTCTCTTAGTAGGATTACACTCTCAATGTACTACACCTTCGATGGGTTTCACTCTCGACAATATTACACTCTCAACATACTACACCTTCAACGGGTTTCACTCTCGGCGGGATTACCAATCGTAGATATTACCTCCATTGATAAGATTAGTGCAGGTACAGGAATGAATTACCAACACAGAGTATACACTAACAACATGGAATGGCCAAGAACTAAATATTTGTAATTATATTTCCACATAGTAGAGATAGATCCGACAATGAAGTACAAAGTGAAATATTAGAAATGATATCTCCAATGACAGACTAGGGTGGCTGCTAACCACCGAAACTGCGATTACTGAATAGGTAGGATCTTGCACCTTCGAAACTGCAATAGAACGGAACTCCAACTAGAATTTGCAAATTCAAAAAAAACATCAAATTCACCATACCAACAACTATGTTGAACTCGGCCTTATAAAGAGCTCAGAGAAGTTTCCCGAAGGGTTACAAGTAGGCTGACAATAGTTTATTATTTAATTAATTTGGGCCCCTTTATTTAATAATTTAATTAATTAATTAAATAAGTCCTTATGATATTATTTCAAATTTAGGATGACTTAATTAATTAACTTAATTAAGTCACTTTATTAAAATTGGGGACATTACAAAACTATGTGGTTAAGCACACTTGAGTTGGAGTAGTAATGGGATGGGTGACCTCTCGAGAAAGCCCGATGTTTTACCTCTGTGAGCATCACCTAGATGCAATGAGTGCTACATTGACCATTTATTCTCATGAGATATGGGTTCTTATGAACCACTACTCATGAAACATGAGTCAATGTGTTTGACTCAAAAAACTACATAGTTGAATACTGATAGCAATATCATAATTTGACTTGTTGTAGAAAATATCTCCTACTTATCAACAGATGAGCTAAAGGGACTCTATAATGAATGGTTCATAAGGAACAACATTTCAGTGTGTGCAAGAAGTTTTTTTTCTTTTAGGCAAAAGTGGATAGATTTTTGGCGACTCTGTTGGGGAGTCAAACATCAAGAATAGTCACTTGAGCACGGGATATATAGGGTTGTCATGTGAGTTATCTCTGTTTTGATCAGCTTTACAGATATTGAAACTTGTGAACAGACTAGAGCAAAGAAGATACACTAGGTCTCAGAGGCGTGAGGGGATATTTGACCCAGTCTTCCAGGAATTGCAAAATCTAAACTTTCAAGCTTCCTTTACACCTAGGAGATGAGCCAAAAGAAGACATCCTTCCCCTTTTGCTCCATCTCTTGTGTCCCCTATTTGTCAAGCCCTAATATTGGATGGTGTTGCTTTACCCAGCGTAATTAACCCCAAACCTCTTAATATCATTCTTTCAATGGCCATTAACAATCCTTGGGGACCTGCAGTAGGACCACTAAATCTTGGTCTTCATTTGAATGCTTTACCTAAAGGAGAAAGGGATCATTTGCCCAAGTTTAGTGGTGATGGGAAGGTATCAATTGATGAGAATTTAAATGCATTTAATGTTGCGTGTGGTGTGATAGCAGTCTAGCATGAAGATGTGGCAGTAAGACTATGTGTGCAGACATTAACCGAGACAATTGGTTCTACCACTTGCCTAATGGTGTAATCATAAATTGGCAAGATTTGAAAACTAGGTTTGAGGCTAGGTTTAGGGTTGTTGAAGATGAGTATTCCTTTTTAGCTCAGTTGGCCCAATTAAAGAAATAAATTCCTAAGTCTATGAGAGATTTTGTGGCTAGGTTTGATAAAATTGTCCATAAAATTCTTACAAATCAGAAGCCTTCAGATGACAATCTGAAATGTTTCTTCATTAATTCCATGCCTTCATAAATAAGCTTCTTAATTCCGAGACAAAGAGTAGCAACTCTAGCCAATGTCAAAATAACGGTTGTTGAGTTAGAGGACGACTTAATTACTATTGGAAAATGGAAGAGAGAAGTTCAAGTAGCGGGTATCCAACTCTCTACTTCTTCAGACCCTGTACTACAAAGATTAATGAATGATGTCATAGCTCTCAAAAGATAATTTCCAAAGGCTATTTCTTCCTATCCACAACCTTATCAAGATATTCCAAGAAGAATTACTAATCAAAACAAGGCCTTACAATTGCCTCCAGCTCAGCAGAGATTGGCAATTGAAGCTCCACCACCTAAAGGTATCATGTGTGTTTTCCACCTAACTGATGATCATGATGGTAATTCTTGCCCATAATGGTGCAACATGCACAAATGATGAATACAAGAGGAGTAATAAGTGAGATTGGTCAAGAAGAAGAAATCTTCAAGCAACCTGGAGACTCTGAAATACACTTCCTGGAGTACGAATCAGATTCAGAAAGAGAAGGAGATATATTGGTGACCCTTGAAGATCCTTCTGGTGCAATCCTTACTAGGAATCAACGTCAACCTAAAAAATGCACGTAATCCAACATTTCCTAAAACCCTAGCCAAAGGTAAAGAACTTGTGAACCAAAACTTTGAAAGTGGTTCAAGAGTTCAAGAGGTTCAAGTACTAAAGTGCCCCTATCCCGATACTTCTTTTGATATTGTTGAATTTTTTAAGACTTCCAAAATTCAAATTTCCCCTGTTGAGTACCTTAGGTGGAACCCTAAAGAGTTGGATAAGTTAGTCAAATATGTATAGGGGGAAACCTCTCAGTTGCAACCTAATCAGTCATTGTTGGCCAGTCTTGAGTCCTCACAGGTTAGGAAGTGTACTGAACCTACAAAATCATCTAAAACTATTCCAAAGGTTTTAGCTAATGAAACAGATGAACTGCCTTTAGCATTAGATCAAAAGCCTGGACCTTTCTACATATCTTTGTTTATTAATGGTTATAAACTCAATAATTGTATCATTGATTCAGGGGCATCATTTAACATTATGCCTTCCGCAGTTGCCAAAGAATTAGGTCTTTACCTCACCAAAACTTTTGGGAAGTGTTATTCAATAGACTCAAAGCAGGTCCCTTTGTTAGGCCAAATCAAGGATGCTCAAGTTGCCCTAGCAGTACATCCTAGTAAAAGAGTGAAATTGACTGTTCTGGTAGTCGATATCCTTGCAAGTTATGGTATGCTGCTAAGTAGAACTTTTGTAAAGATATGGGAGGAGAAATCAAGATGGATTGGTCTCAAGAATTAATTCCCATGGGTAAACAAAAAATTGCCCTTCAACCAGAGCCAAAATCCAAATATACAATTTTTCCTTCTAAGGACCCAAAATCCCAAATATTGTATCAAGAATGTGATTTTGGAAATTATTTTCTTTTCTCTGATGGCATGAAGGAGACACCAAAGGATGTAGAGGAAATTTGTCACCTCAAGGATGATAAACCCAAGAGGACAAACCGATCCTCCAATACCTCACTTATACTGGTGCTAGTAAACAATGTAATTTTCCAATATTTTGATTGGTTAGCGAACAAAATGTATTAAACAAATGATAGATGTGAACAAAAAATGCTTTTAAATATATAAATAATAACCAATAACAATCATATTTGAGCATATAAATAAAAAATTATGAAACTCACAAGTCAATTTTATAAAAAAAAATTAGGTTTTTTGTGAATTAGACCTCTAAATTTATGTAATTTAAGTGTATAAGTGATGTATTTCATAAATGATTACAAATGTGAATTAATTAAATGCATACAAATTATATATTTAAAAAAAATCAAAATAATGGAAGCACTATGTTGGGTTCACCAAAAATGTAATGTGTGGAAATAGGTTCACAAGTTTATGCATGTAAAGTAGGAACTAGACCTAGTTTCGCAATGGTTACAATTAAGGATAGGGGTGAATCCACTTGGCTCAATAAAAAATCTAATTGAAAAGGATTGAGAACAATGTGGATTTGAGTCTCCTTGTTTGATTTGAAAATGAACTATGGAAAGATGTGAATTGAATGCAAGATCTAGGGTTAAAGGTATAAAATTGACAAGGATGAGCATGCACAAGTAGTTTCATATTTGACATGTATACATAAGTACAAATAGATAAAATTAGGAAGCTGAGAGGAACATGTGTTTGCAATCTAGGCCTAAAATTATGGGACAATACTTGGAGCGACCTTGTCCCTAGAGTGTTAAAGATGTGGGCAATAGTTATATTTCTAGAATCAAAATGTAGTCTTAAATGTTTCTCTAAAGTTTTGCCAAAAAGTTGTCAAACATAGGTGTGTTGGGTGATCTCATCCTCCAAATTTTGCCTCTACAAAAGCTAGATCTAATTGTCTCTATCTACTTTTCTTGAATCTACAACTACGTCTTCTGAACCTGTCACCTGCATACAATGGATGAAAAATTGTGTTGTTGGTAGGGATTTGCTTAGGTCAAACCCCGAGTTTAACCTAGTTAACCTTATAATTGAATTGAAGTGTAGAGTGTTCCTTTAAAAAGTCATAGAATAGATCTGAATTGAAATGTTGAAATTGGAACGTTATGCCTTGATGAATCTTTCTTTGAAGTCTTCATGCAAAGGTTGATGTTGTTATGTAGGATGTATTCATAATATCTTTATCATGGATGCCATATTGAATGCTTGAAATCTAAATACTTGACCTCTTCTTCACTACCTTGATAATGCTTGATTGGTTGCTCACTTGAATTTGCTTGATAGGAATTGAATTCAGAACTTAAATCATGTGGAGAGGATGTCTTAACTGAGGGGGTAAGGCTTGTTTTTATACCTCACCTCATGAAACATGTTTGAAATTTGAAGAAGGCCAACATGGGAAGGAAATTCTAGCCCGTATTCTTTTTATCGTTGTAGGGTCCAAAATTGGGCCCCTTTGAATTGGACAAGGGCGCTCGAGGTGCCATTATCTAACCTATCAAGACTGAACAAAGGACCATTGACCAAGTGATATGTGAAGATTGCAATTTGAAGCTGGAGTGAGAAAAATCAAACATGATCAAAGCACAAAATGCCACAATGCTAAGTGAGGCCTAAGTGAAGATAAAATTGTATAGGGATACAATTTGCGATGCAATACTACAATATCAAGATAAAATGAAAGTACGATGTGAGAAATATGATCAACATAGTCACACACATGGAGCATGCAAAACACAAAGGGTATGGCATCTAGGACTAGTAAGATTTGTAAAACTTACTAGTAACCATCTCAAAAGCTCAAAGCATGACATTTAGAACTAGTAGAATCTTCATGTTCTTACTAGGATTCATGTTAAAAACACACAAAGCATGGCCTATAGGATTAGTAAGATCCTCATATACTTATTAGGAGGAATTTTTGCAAGGAGTCACAAGGCTAGAAAGTTGTGTTATGTTATGATATCTTCACACTAATAGAGATTACAAGTCTGAATAAAACTCTATGTTTGATGGGTAGTCTTGGATAGGATATTGAAAAGGTTGTTGCAATAGGAAAAACAAGTTCATGGTGTGTGCATTTAGTGAAATGCATAGAGGAATGTATTCTCCCTCCTTAAAGTGATTGTGTATGCCAACCAACAACAATTTATTTAAGGTAGTATGCATTCAAAGACAAGCATACTGTAACAATGAAATTCCCCCACACATAGGTAGGTCAAGGTGACACTCACATACAAAACAAGAGCACATAAGGGATCCACATATATGGGGTTAGTATGCGCATAAGTTAAGTAATCTATATCAATATGATTGTTTTGAATTTATACCATCCCAAAAATAAAATGGAACTACAAGTACAAAGGAGGAAGAGCCCATAAGAAGGGACAAAGGGTCCTTTTAGGTCAACATGGAAGAGACCAAAAAGCTTCACTCTTTGCATCATACCCAATAGATAATACAAAATTGTATTTATGATATAAGATTCATACAACAAATAGAATAATTAAGATACAAATAAAGGAATGTCACAACAAGATCAATCTCTTTGTATCCTTGTGCCAATGGATCATCAAGGGTCATCCAAAGAGAACCTATCAAACAAAAGACATGCCAAGAAAAATATTACAATAATAGAAATTCTCGAATTGACAAATATTACATTAAATATGAAACCCTTAGCATGAAGTCTCGCAAAAGTATTGATGTTTCTTGGAAGATGCTAATGCATTCCTTCATCATGAAGAAACACATTATGATTGATCTTGAAGATGTATTCTTGAATGCTTCTTGCTCATTGAATGTAGATTTGTGCTCAATTGACCCAAATATATGCTTGATCAAATGCTCATAGGATATATTAAGAAGACTTAGAGTTTAAGTGGGAGGAGTTGTATTTATATCAAAATTTAACATTTTTGAATTTAATTTTTGGGGAGTGTCGACATCGGATAGCAATTTCCTACTACTTACAAAGCTAACGTTTATATTTTAAATTTTGGGGCCGAATCGCCTAACAGGGGCATTGGGCTCCTTGGCCCTTGCAATTCGAGCTTAGAAAATGGTTGTGAATAGAGGAACACACCAAGTTAATGAAAATGGTCCCAAAATTGAACATAATCAAACATAAATTAAGTACACATTAGGCATAGGCACCAAAGTGGGTCCAAACTAAGTGTGAAATAGTAAAGGGGTACAATTCAGTACACTACACCTTCAAAATATTTTTCCTCTCCATTTCAGCCCTTTCCTCAAACTTAATCATTATTTTTTTTGAATTTTTCCCTTATCACATCCTATCACTCTAGCCACTTTCAAATTACCTAAAACAACCATTATTGTCTTATTTGACCTTGTAGCTACCAAAATTTCCTTTCTCACTCACAAAATTTTACTTATCTAAAGGGTGCAATTTTTTTCCAAGTTCACTAGTAGATAATGAATGTTGGTGTAAATAGTATCATTTCATATATATTTAATAGTTAACCACTTCCCAATATGACCTATTAACATTGACTTAAGTTTACTTAGAGGTCATTTTGAGATGCATCTCACCTCATGTGGTTGAGACATGTGTACTCACCTAGTGAGACACCTCTAACAAAAGCTTATGCCAAGTTTCCTATACACTTGTCAAGTTTGTTCATAAGTGTCATCTATATGTAGGGGTAGTTAGTCATTGTTTTCTACCTTCTCCCTTTAGTTTCTTGCCTACATAAGCAAGCCTTCTATGTACATTTGAATCAACTCTTGCATAATATTATTTGGGTTGGTTTTTCTCGTTGTTTGTGGAAGCAATTTTAGTTTTTGCTTGAATATTTTGAGAACACTAACATGGTATCAGAGAAATCAAGCAAAACCCTTCCCCTATTTTGAGCTAATTACCCACCTAGCCTAATCAAGAGTTCCAAATAGAGTCATATTTTAGTTCATTGCTGGTTAGATATATATTATGTTAATATTCCATTATAAATTCTACCATATATTCATTGATAAAATTTACGATCCTTTTTGAAAGAAAATTCACATTTGAATCAACACATTAGAATGTGCAAGAATAATTGAGAGAGTAGAAGCTAAAGTTTGATATGTCGTGAGTCATGCATGGAAGAGTACCATTCCATTATAATGAAGTGATCACCATCCCACACCATTAATACCATCTACTTTTTAAACTTGGACACTTCTACATTGAATCTTTGATCATTAAACCTATAAGGCCTCCTTACAACCAATATTACAAATTGTTAATCTTTATTAGTGCTATAGCCTAGACTAAAAGGCTTGATTTATAGATAATGACCTTTGTTTTTCTACTTGTCCTTTTGAAACCATTATTTTTGGGTTACATCATACTAAGGGCCTTGACATTTATATTCCAAAGCAACACATAGCTGATTCAAATGTTCCTCACACTAGTATAAATAGTTCTGTTAGACCTAACTATGTTGCTCCCCTTCCCATACCTCATCCCTAGCGTAAACCTACACATATACCTAAGCCTCATCATAATTCTCAACCTCTTCTCTAAACCCAACCACAACCCAAACCCCAAAACAACCCTCAAAGGCTTAAGGCTAAAACAAAAGGACCTCCTCCACCTAGAATCATATTATGATTCGTCTTCCTTCCACACCGCCTCCCTTACTTTTCACTCCCAAAATTACTCTTCTATAACCTTCCACCTACCAAAATCATCCTCCCCTTAACCAAAACTCTCTAAGTAGTATTTTCTATAAATTATCTTACCATCCTTATGACCAAAACACAAGATTGTTACTTTTGATGGACTCTTAGTCACTAGGCTTTCTTTTCTCACCCTCATAGTTTCCTTTTAATACTATTATAACAAAACACATAGTTGTTTCTAAGGAATCACATATTGTTGTTCCTAACCTATCTAGTTCTTACTACCATGCCTTTTCTTGCAATGGTTGATTCATTTCTCCTCTCTTTTAAAGACATGATATTTCTTTTTACTACATACATGCCTTCTATTTATAGAAAGAAGTGAAATTATGTTTCAAATTTAAAGTATTTTGTACATAACTTGTGATAAATCATAAACGAAAAATGAAAATAATCTTAAGAGATGTAGACCATAAGATAAGATATATGTCGAGAAACCTTTGTGAGGAAAAAACCACACTCAAAAAGATCCAAAGCTTGTGCTAATCCTTAAAATGGGTTACATTAAGACAACTTCTCTCTTTGAATTCTTAAATAACAATTCATTATTACTACACCACATAAAATATCTTGGCCAACTTCCTAGACCAAGCTCCAACTAATAGTTCAGAATCATAAGATGAAACCATGTGATGATTTTGGAAACCATGTACAAGCCCAATAGAGGTATGCTGCCCAAATTGATTGGACTCAAAACACAATGCTTTATTCCTTACACATTGCTATTATTAGAACATAAAATATTTTACTACCTAAAACTTGGGCATCCAATTTGTCCTTATTCTTCCATACAATAGATGTTTCATGATAAGTTTTCTACACTATCCTCATGTTAGTCATGATTTGAATGAAACCTCCCTCTAACATGCTCTCACACGTAATAGTAGTCTATCATATGTAAATCCTATGGAGACTAGTCAAGATGCTCTTACACAGGTGAAATTGAAGATGATTGCCCAATTAAGTGTTGGGTCACATCACCTTAGATAGGTTGATAGGTATTACTTAAGAAAAAATGGGAAATAAGAACATGTCTATTTTGCAACAAAAAGATGATGTAGATTAAATGTCAAGTTACATTATGGAGTGCAAAATGTATATTGATGTCTCTATCAAGTATAAAGCAACTTGAAAACATACAACCTAATAACCTTACGAAAAGACAAAACTAACAAAAGAACAATTTTGTTAATCAAAACCCATAAAAAAATTAAACATAGAAAGGCTTCAATTTTTTTAGAGAACTTTTAAACATCCTTTATAGCTCATTGTTTTTTTATATTGAAGGAATGCAAATAATTACAATAAAAGATAGTCAAAAGATTGTCAAAGAAAGGAGAACATAGCAACCATTACTAGACACCCAAATAACTCTAGATATGTAGCCAATATAAACAACAACTACAAAAGGTACATAGCTATTACAAACAACCAATACAATGGTAAAACAACTCTAGTTTTGTAGCAAATACAAAAGACACTCAGCGATTACAAACAACCACTACATAATTAGAACAAACTAGAATTGCAGCCACAAAATAACTCTTGGAATGATAAAATCAAACTTGAAGAGTGCTCCTTAGGCCTTGGGCAATAGTGACCTTCCTTGTGTTGAGAAAAGTGCTAGCTTGAAGTTTGATTCTCTGAATTTGGAAGTCGATCTGTAAGTTCTTCTCAGCGTTAGCTTGTAGTTGAAAAAAATAGATGTCAGACAATAAAAAATGTTTGAATAAAGCCTAAGATATGCACCTTCCAAATGAACAGTTAGTTAAATTTGAATCTCCAAATATGAAACAAAATAATACGCTGACACCCTTTATAACTCATTTAGTAGGACTCTTCATTGGGTGAAATCTCTCTTTGCCTTTCAAAAATGAATTTCATCCCCATTTGAGAAAACAACGTCAAAGCAACATACCCTTCAAGATCGTGTGAAAATGACCTTATCCAAACGTCAATAAAATGAAAAATAAAAAATGAAAAATAAAGAAACAATTACATTACAAATTTTTGATTTTGAAAATTCTCTAGTTCCATTTGCTTTTTCAACGATCACAGTTTGCGGTTTCAACGATCACATCTATGCTGACATGTTTTCATCAAAAAAATTCTCTAGTTCCGTTTGCTTTTTTCAACGATCATATACCCATGTTATTTACTCCCTCGATCACAACTCGGAGTTCATTTATGGCTTTCACCCTCTTCCTGGTTCTCCACAGCCCACGTACCACAAATATCCACACCACAAATGGTGACAAATGCAATTCAGTTACTCTTCACATGCATTTACCCAGGGAAAACCTATTGTGGTGCGATCATTCCATTGTCCTCTGTCTTCCCACATTTTGATCCTCCCTAGAAAAGACTAACACTATTGTAAGTTGGGCGCATGCTCAACTCCGCACTGCTCAGACCCACAATAGCATACAAGCTTCCTTGGCTCCTTCATACCTGTGGGCATTCCGGTTTTGCTAAACAGAGACCAATGGAAGGTAATACTTTGATATGGTTTAGAAAGGGGCTGAGAATCCATGACAATCCTGCTCTGGAATATGCATGCCAGAATGCTAAAAATGTATACCCTGTGTTTGTTTTGGATCCATGGTTTTTGGAACCCGACCCCAGTGCTCCTTCTCTTGGGTCTACTCGCGTGGGTATCAATAGAATTCGGTTTTTATTAGAGTGCCTTGATGATTTAGATGGTAATCTCAAAAGAAGAGGATCTCGTCTGCTCCTGTTTAAGGGAAACCCAACTGATGTCATTCCACAGCTTTTGGAACAAGTAAGTTTACATGGTGATCAACTTTTGAAGTTCAAATCAGCAATGCGGAAATGCATTTTGTTTTGAGTGATGTCATTATTTATTTTCCAGTTTATATTACTTTACACCGAAGAATATTATTCTTAATTCTCCATGTTTTAAATTTTATCTATAAATAGTTTCTTGGTACTTTTCTGCGCTTCAGAGTTCTATTTGCTTTTTAGCTGTGCAATTTATAGTTGAGGTTATGGACAGCCTTTTAAGGTTTTTGGGTTAGCTTAAACCAAACTTCTATGATTTCTAAAAATTTATCACTCTCAAATATATCTTCTGATTATTGCACCATAATCTGGCATCATGTCCGCTAGAGTTTTAGGCTTTCCTATTGTGGCGAGAGGGATATAAACATGGGTGATGCTCTTTTGAAGTCCCTATCACCGATAGTCACAACTGTTTGGATAAAAGGACTTAATTCATAATGGTTTCTTTGCTTCCGAATTTTGTCACAAGGTGAAGAGCTAAAGTACTTTTCATGGTTTCAGATATCAGGATCTCAAGAACATGGGTACAGATAGTGTTCATTTTGAACATATTATCGCTTGATCACATGCGTGTTGCAGTCTACCTGGAAAGCAAGTTTTTATAATTGTTAAGAAATTTTGTCTGGTCTGAGAATGGTAGTTTTAAGAGTTGAAGGTCCATAGAGTCACTACTTGTAGGCACATCACAGCATCTACTCTAACAGTGAAGCCACTTAAGTCTCATTTAAAAATTCCCGCCCGGCAAGCACTATGTGAGGTAAACAGTCAGTGCCCAATTTTTGCAGGGTAATGTAAGCTCTACTTTTGGGAAGAGAACCATTTCATCTGGTAACTGGGGTAAATTGGAAATATATTATCACACAGATCGTATTGAATTTGCATTCAGCGTACTCAGTTGGCAATATTGGATTTAAAACAAAAAATACGAGAATGAAGGCCTTTCAGCCTATTCAACAGGTTCAGGGGTATGGAAGTACCACCGTTACGTTACCTCTTGCTTAACTCTTTAGAGTTAGGGGTACGGAAGCACCTCCGTCAGTCAGCCCTGATTAACCCAGAATGGATCTTTTGGCTGCTTGGCCTCCTTGTATGTAACGTATCATCCCCTCGACAACAGGATGTCTGATTGTTCGAAGTTCTATAGATCCTATTTATTCTATTTCATGCAGATTTAAGAATATATAGCAGATTGAATACTAATTTAGAAATATACATGTACAGACTTAATACTGTTTAGAAATGCAGTCTTAATACTGATCGAAATGCAGACGTAATGCTGGTTAGAAACGCAGACTCAATGCTGATTACAAATGCAGATTTAATACTGATTGGAAATCGTAGATTTAAAGAGTGTCATTCTAAGATCCATACAAGTATTATTTACATATAAAGCATCATGATCCTTAGTACACAACATACCACCAAAATAATAAAATACTCAGATTGCTGAATGGATGATATCTATGTTTCAGACTTAAGGTACGGAATGCCTTCTATCTCTTTTCCAGATACTTCCATCTATATCCCTCTGCATTGTTGGATATTGTCCTTAATATCTTCCCATCGGTGGTGTCTCCTCCAAATGGAACCTGTTTGTAAAGCATGTGCTACTTGGTCATCGGATTTCTTTTCATAGCTAATCTGTCCCTTCAAGATGTTGTTAGTCGTGCTAACTAATGGTAATCTGCTGTCTTGAATTAAAGAGTGGAATCGCACATCATTGGGGAAAGAAATCGCATATCTTAGGGAGTGATCAACTAACCAATGTCAGATTTCATTCTATAGTTCTGTCCTTCAAGTAGTCGATAGTAATCGTGCTCACTGATTGATGAAATTGTTATTCATGGTGCCGGGTAAGAGCAGACAATGGATTCGCTGTAGGGGGCATGACAGAATTCCATGTGAAGATCAATAAGAGGCTTCTTGCCTTGAAGGTTAGCAAGGGGGGACTTACTATGCTTTTTACATCCAGCATGTTGTCTCTAATAGTCAAGACACAATGCAATTTCCATGCGGGGTCCTCGTCCATCCCCAAGCGTCTCTAGTTTGAAAGGGGTGAAAGTGCAGTTTCAAAATTTCCTTGTCCATCTTTCCTTTGTTGTGGGTGGGTGTACATTTGTTGTAGCACTAGTGGTGGGTGTCTTACATCCTTTTTGGCACCTTCCTTTTATGGAAATTCTTTGTAAATAGTTTAAGAGAGGTCGTTGTTTAACTAAAGCTCACCCTCTCCATCATTAACAATATGCCTGGATTTGCCAGATTCTATTAAGGCCAAATAGTTGTCCTTCATCACAAGATACTTCTCTGTTGCCAAAATCCTAGCAATTAACGTTTGCTTCTTCGGCTCTCTTGATCTCCTTATCGCCACTAATCACATTCTTTGGATTTGCTATTCCCTTGTTAGAACTAGCATGACCATTGTATGTATGTGCACTTCCTTCACAAGGACAAGATACTTTATTTTTCATTGATAGTGCTTCATCAAGAAAGAGTTCCATCTAAACATAAGGATCATCATCTAATATTTGGCCGGCTAGATTGAAAACAGATTTGTCTACTACAGAGGATTTTGTTCTCATATTTTGCTAGGGGGTCCATTTATCCTCTACTAGCAAACTCTTCACAAGCTCTATGTTTGAATTCTCCACAATGGAGAAAATCAAGCATAGCTACTTTACAAACAATGGCCTATCTAAGGAGTCTCACCTGTCATTCCTCATTAATTCCTTGTGGCTCCCATTAGTTGATGCCTCACTTCTTTGTGCCAAATAGCAGTTGCCATCCTTGCATACAAAGGTCCACAATAAAAGAGAGCCTTATAATATTTTTGGTGAATGATATAATCTCCTTTCTTTTCTTTATAAATGGGAAAGCTATGCTATCATTTTGTTGTATAGGTGAGGAAATTATCAATTTTTAGAGTTTCTTGATAGTGGCTTTTCCTTAAGCAGTAAGTTCTCCAATTGTAGCTATTCATTTGTTGAGGTGCATGAGACACTTGAAAAAGCCTTTAAATCTGCTCTTATGTTAGCTAGTATGCCTGCAGGTTTGTTTGCTTCCCAAAAGCTATGTAGGAAGGAGTTAGTGTTCAAGGAACAGGCTACCCTTTGTGTCTCCTAAAGAATATAATTTGATTCCAGTTGACAGTTTATTCTTTGATCATTGCCTTGATCATCGGTAAATAATCACCTTCAAAAATAATGCTTGAGATATTGTGAAAATGTTCTAGCTTAGGCCTTTAATAAGCACTAAAGCTTCTACTTGATCATTAGAGCACAAGTCTACATGCAGTGCCGGGAACATAAAATTTTACCCTCTTTGCTAGTGACTTGACTTCTAATCCCATCTTTACTGGGATTCCCTCGAATGGCACCATAGAAATTGATTTACAATAACCCCTTAGAGGAGCAGACCATTGAGAGTTTCTCTTCCTATCCGAGGTTTTGTGTTTCCAATGGGAGATGATCATATTGAAAGATTATTTATAATTTTATACCACATTTTTAGGACATTTCAAATTTATCCTTGCTTGATTTGCATGGTGAATACTGGGAGTTTATAATTATTGTCCTTAATACTGATATAACAATGTTATAAGTGGTTAGATGCAAGGAATAAAATCAAATGTAGTCCATGTAATATGCTCTGTGGTATAGCTTTTTTGGCTTATTTGTTGTCCTTAGTAAATACTATCAAGTCCTACCAAAAAATTTACCTCACGCAGAGCAAACCATCTTGGTCTGTTGTTACAGTTGTGATAGCATGTGTAAGATCTATCTATATTAATGGTTGTATTTTGCAAGGAAAACTTTCATTGAAAAATTCATAAATTCAAGCAAACGATCGCACAGTTAAATAATAAGACAGATAAACAAGTATGCATTCCTCCATGCCCATAAGTGCAACAAAGACATGAGATTCTGCAGAGCTTCAGTTCCAAGAAACTCTTCAAATTACTTTCAAAGGGATTGAAATTATTCCTCATTTGCCATTTGGTAACAATAATCACCCAAATTCTCCCTCCTCTCCGTGTTTCATGCAGTGTACTGATAGTTCAGTGTAATGGCCCCAACTCAAATCAAAATGATTAGCAGCAGATTGGTTGTCCTTTACTTGGATTACCCAAGAGGAAAAAGGAGGAAGAGCATCATTGGGTAAGATATGGAACCTTTGGCTTGCTCGAAATTCTATTCTTCTGTTGTGTACACGTCTTTTAATGCAACTTAAGAGAACTTAAGTTATTTTAAGTCATGGGTATGCCTTTTTAGGCAACTAAAGTGACTCTAAGCCAAAGGACTTAAGTTGTCCCCTTTTTATGTACTTAAAGTGACTTTTTTAAAACATGTGACAAATTGCCAAAAAAGGGTGTACATCTGTTAGGAGCTGATAAGAGCATATTTTAGGGTTTTATTTTGGGCCATTGGATGAAGAGATGGAATTTCAAAGGTGGAGATTAATTCATCTTTTTAGGAGTTGTTATATAACTCCCTAGGGTTCATTTTGAGCTCATTATGTGATGAAGATTTTTGTTTATTGCTGCTGCATCTTGGCTTGAGGATTGAAATCCTTAAGTATCCCTTATTTCGGTGAGACATATGGGCTCTCCATAGTTAGAAGAGTGTGTTTCGGTGGAAGAACTTTGGATTGTGAAACCCTAGTGCATTATTATTTTTGGGCTGTAAGCATTCATTAGGTTTGGAGACTGTTGATGCGCTATTTAGGAAATCTCTAACACAGAATAAAATACTAAGTATTCTATACTCTCTTGAACAAAGAAACCTCATATGCTAAATAATTTGATCAAATGAGACAACTCCAAGGTTTACAATGCAAAAAATCGACTTTAAGTTGTGGATAGACTTAGTGATGTATGATGTGATATTGCTGGAATCACAAAGGGACTTACGTTTATGAACACTACCGGGATGTGGAATCTATGGTAACTCACTTGGAAAATAAAAGATAAAAAAGATAAAGGGTTGGAAAATCTAATCTAATTCTAAGGACAATGACAATAAACGATGATGCTTTGATAGACAGATTGCATAAAATTTGAATTCTAGGATTTGGAAATCAACTTAAATCTTCAATCTGGATTAGGAAGATTGTTCCAAGTTTAAGAACAAATCAAGAATTATTTAAGGATTTGAAATAATATCATCAAAACTTGAATCCATGAAATCTCAAAAACAATCTTCCATCTCACAAAAGCTTTGCATTCTTAATTGAAATCCATAAATCAGGAATTCCATGACAAGAATCCCATTATACATCATAAACTAGGGAATCCCAAAAAATTTCCAACCACGAATCTTGAACTCCACTCTCAAATGAGGATTTTGACTTGGATTTCCAAAATTCGAAACAGTACTTAGCATTTTTCACAATTCACCCGACCTGACCATACCTATTTGACTCAAGACTCCCTATCCTAGACTGACAAGACATATCCCTCTCATAAGCAAAAGGCTAAAACTGTCACCAAGCTATGACAACTAAACAAAAGCACTAAGATAACCAGTGAAAAAGACGGGTCCCCATTTGCAATGAGGCGATGTGTGAAAACGTCACAACAGAGACCAGTTTGGAAGAGAATCTCAGTGCGGAAGATTTAGATCTGGAATCATCTACAGCTGCAAACCATCAATTTCTGAGCACTTTGTAGATAGCTACTGAGAAGCACATTAAACAGACCTAGCATTGACCATTCTGGGAGCCTAGAGCCACTTTGAGGGTCAGCTAGGGTTTGGAAATCATTCTGATCCGGAGTTATTTTTGGCATTAAAATCTGCATATTTATCTCTTCTTTTTTCTCAGAAGTTTAAGGAAAAACATTGTCTTTCAGTTTTGAAAATTCTGGGCAGTAATGAGGGTTTTTGTTGTATTTTCCTAAGCTCAGAAATAATCTGATATCGATATCTTTTAGCTGCACAAATCAGATCTGAATTCTGATTAGAATTCTGGGTTTGAAATGAAAATATTTATATGCAATTAATTTCCAGATTTTGTACTCTAGTTTGCAGAAATTTTTTTGTTTTCTCTTAGCACCCCTATTTTGGGATATCACATTCAGTCTGCAACAAAGGATTTTTCTAACAAATAGGTATTGACACAAGCTTAGTGCAATCGTCTAAGGTATACTCAAGGATTTTCAGACTATCACCATCAAACGTTGACACCATCCAAGTTGATACTTGTCAAGGGACGCATAATAGTTGAAGTTAAGCCTACTCAAATTTCTAGTCGACCACACAAGGCACACTTACCAGCGGAAAGAGACTAGTGGTATGGATTAAGGATTCCACACAAATATATTCAACAAATCTTTCACTCAATCTAATAAACATGAACACAAATTCTAATCTAAAATTCTAATCTAACGTGGAGGAATTGAGAACCATGAATGCAAAGACAACATTTGAAGAGCAAAATCACCAACAATTGAACAATGATTTAGATTTAAGTAGCTACAACATATACCAACAATTCTACAAAAACTCTCTCTTACAAAATGGATGGCCAAGATTAAAACTAAATCAAGGGCCAAGATCATGCCAACAAAACCCTAGAATTGCCCTAATTAGGGTTTACATAAAAAATGGTGCCACCAACATATGGCCCAATAAAAAGATACCTAGTTATCAAATAGGGAATCGGGAATCTTCTAGAAGATTCCTCCCTACATCTCTCTCTCTCTCCTAGCAAACTCCAAGAATCTAGCCAATATAGAATCTAACTCCTCCATGGAAATGCTAGGTAAGGTATCTTGTTGCAAATCAATCATGTCCAATGAATCCAAGCAAGCGTCCAAAGTGTTCTCCCAATCTGGCATGAGCTTTTGCGAACTATGAACATGAATCAACAAAGAGACCAAATCATCTATTTGACTCTTCTTCAAAGAGTCCAACTGACAAAAATACATAAGTTTCATCTTGTCTCTTAATTTGGCTAAGTGTAAACCACTAGCATCACTAACATCAACACCCAACAACTCCTCAATTGAGGCAAGGATCTTCATCTGAATGTCCTGAATCAATCCTTCCATCTCTGTACAACTCAATTGGGCATTCTCATAAGTTGATTTCTTCAGGGCTAATGAACAATACCAGCCATGGAAATCGTATCTGTCTCCACTGTGCACAATGTTCTCGCTGATCAACGTGGACTTAGGAATCCTCTTCAAAGCTCTGAGGTGTGGAATAGTCTTCTCCTGAATAGGCCGAAATTCTTCCCAAACTCCCTCCAAATACTGGATTCTAAACATGAGCCTGTTGTCCTATCATATGCCTGGACAAATTGAGTAAGGAAATCATCTGCCTGTTTTCTTGTACTCTCAATCCACTTCTCCACCTCCGAGAGTGCATCTCTTGCTGCCACATAGTGTGAATGTAGTCCATGATCAACCACAATAGGGGAAATAAGGGTGGGATTCTCACGCCGTATCCCCCCAATATACTCTCTAAGTCTGATTTTCTCTTCTCTGTACTTTTCCTTCTCTTCAATTTCTCTATCTAATCTTGCACTGATCGCTCTAAGGTTATCACCAACCTCTTGAAACTCTTGCTCTCTTGTAGTACGACCAAGGGCAACTGAAGTAATCTTGAAATCCATAGGAGTAGCAATGTCCGTTGTCACACCTCCAATAGGAATAGCCACCTGCGCAATCCGCATTCCTGTCTCATCTCTAGCTACGTGCAACAAAATCTCAGCTCTCTTGGGTTCTTTCTCCTTATTGCTCCTAGCTAGGTAGTCATCAATGTTATCAATAGGCTGTACGTCTATCATTTTCTTACTTTTTTTCCATACTTTTCATCAGCTAATCAGGAATAGCGACCATCTTCATACCATCATCAAGACACATCTCAATCAAGTCCTCTCAGTGCCGAGATAACATCATTATCATCATCAGGATTACTCCTGGTCAAATCATATATCTCATTTCCCAAACTAACCTCCAAAAGGACAGTAGGGGATCCCGACTGATCATCATTCTCATTTGGTGGAGCAGATATCACTGTGGCATGTAACTCCTGAATATTCTTTGGTAGTATCACTGTGTTGGAACATTGCTGGGTTTCCTTATTCTGTTTTGTTATTTCAATTTTCTTAATTGATGAGACACTGAGAGGTGGTGAAGGAATGATAGTCTTTTGTTTCTTCTTCTTGACCTCCTCAATCTTCTTCCCTCTGGCCTTGACTCCTCCTGGCGTGTTTTTCCTTCTCTTGGGAGCTTGACTCTCTTCATCTACATGAATCCTGACATCACTGATAGTCCTCTGATCATCTTCGGAAGTAGATTCTTCCAAGTTCATCTTTTCATAAGTGAAGGAAACACCCATATCAACTAACTTATTCATCTGAATATCTACCCATGTACAGGAGAAACTCAAGACCTCTCTCATCAATACATTCAAATCAATCTCTTCTGATTCTGACCAATTAGGCAATAAGATTGCCTTCTTCATTTCATTTACATACTGTGGATGCGTATGATCCCTATCATCTAACACCTGATTAGGAATGAGGACAAGTCCACACTTCCTCATGAAATCCATTGACATTCTGGACCACATTTGTCTCTTTACTGCCTGCTTGTCCACTAGGTTGGACCACATTTGTCTCTTTACTTCTCTCCCCTGATCCTTCCAACTTTCTTATTTGGATCAAATCTTTCTCTTTCCGTGAAGGTTGCAAATCGATAGAATGCAAGCTCCTCACTCGCAATGCTGGCAGCTAAGGCAGACTGGCAAACCTCCAACATCTTCCCAACTGAAATAGGGAATGTCATCCCTGTCCTATGCTTCTCTCTCTGAATGGAATCAAACTCTAGAAGTTGTCTCACCACTTCCAACAAGATCATTTTGTCGGAAGGATACCTAGGAAGCCTGCAGGGTTCGGATTGAAACCCATGAATCCTAAGGTACGTGAAAATGGGAAACTGAATATACCACAATCCATATTTCTCTATTAGCTCTATTGTCTCCTTGGACAACCTCCTGTGGATTCCGCCTTGTAGCATTCGCGTGATGTACATTGTGAATACGTCATTCACTCTCTTATAGTCTTCAATTCTATACATGTTCAGCTGGGGATAACTCATGACTCTTGAATTGTCCTTGTCCATTCCCGACTTCACCTCTGCATATCAATCCTTTGTATGAAACAAACCGTGCAAGCAGGTATACCAAGTAGGAAGTCATGGCGAATGACTTGGACCGCTCAACATTCCTCAGCTGAAAACATAGTTTTAAGACTCGTGGACTCGGCACGGACTCACCACGAACTTGCGAGTCCATGGGACTCGCCAAGGACTCACGAGGCAAGTCCTGGCGAGTCCATCTGAAAGACTCGCGAGTCCTTTGCAAGGACTCGTGCGTCTTTGCTTGGACTCGCGAGTCTTTGATATGGACTCGCGTAGTCCAGAAAACACACCATTCAAGCAATAAAACTCAGTTTTTAAAATTTTTTTCCCCTCATTTGGCATTTTTGCTTGGTTATAACAGGTTTGTAGGGTTTGAAGGAGGAGAGGAAAGAAGATAAAATCAGAAAAATTGAGCTATATCAGGAGAAATACAAAGAGGAAGATGTAGTCCTCTCTTTAGTTTGTTCATTATTGTTTTTCACATTTGGAGTTGGACATATCATTATATGTAATTTTATAAACTTATGCTGCTATTATACATTTTAGAGTTGAAACTATGAGTATGAATGATGAAATTTCAAATATTGCGTGTTCATAGATCATATGACATGTGTATTGTTTCAATTATGGCTCTTATGTTCTCTAAATGCATTAATTTCTTTATGTTTTTTGTAAAACTACGGTTTTTTTTTTGCCGAGTCTTTCACGAGTCTTTCATGAATCCGAGTCCGAGTTCAAATTTTTGGTTTGTTGAGTCCGTGGCGAGTCTGAGTTTTAAAACTTTGGCTGAAAGTCCAGATTGTCACTTATGATTCTAGACCAATTTATCAACGTCCCTCTAAGACAATCCTGGATGAAGTAGAACATCCATCCATCGTATATTGTACCCTGCGACATCCCCATCACTCTGTTAAGCAGGAATACTAAGTCACTATATTCCTCTTTGAAGTCTGTGCACATGAGTGTCTTGGGAGCCTTGGAATGATGAAGCCTAGGCTTGATCATCCACTCTTTGTTTATTATATTCTTACACGCATCCATCTTCTTCGTTTACCGCTCTTCATATTCATCCTTAGTTGTATTCTTCATATCTGCTCCGCGTGGGATTCCAAACACTTCGGCAATTGCATCCTCAACAAGGTAGGCAATGACAACGCCCTTAGGAGTCTTGATCATTCGCGAGCGAGGATCATAACATTGTGTACACTCCAGGAGAAGCTCACTACATTGTATGGACTGTGGAAATCCAATGGCTTGAAAAATACCACTCTTCATAACGTTTACATATGCTAAGGAAAAAATCTGATTTCCGACTCCGAACATCCGCTGTCGCATCAGGTTCAGGCTTAGGAAATGCATGTTGGTATCCGTAATCTCCTTCCATTTGGATGACATCTTGGATTCTGGATAGAATCCAGTCTCTAGTATCTTCTGTTGTTCTCTTCTTTCCTTAAATCCGGACTTTGACATACCTGTACAAAGCTTGAAGTTAGAACTTAGGAAAAATATAATATTCTTAATAGAATTTCTGACTTCTTAATGATTTTAGGCTAATTAGGGTATGAAGTTAGAACTTAAGAAAAATATAATATTCTTAATAGAATTTCTGACTTCTTAATGATTTTAGGCTAATTAGGGTATGAAGTTAGGAAAATAGTCCACACTCTAGGTAGATCTTAACAATTTAAAATACAAAATGTGACAAGATTAGGGTACGAAACCCTCATGAAATCAACACCTCCTTATACTTAGAAATTTCGTGCAAATCATAGTGCAAAGGAGTATACCGGATCAAGAGTGACTAGGGAAAGGTGTGAAAGGTTGTGTTTTCACAAAAAATTATGTCTGAAGACACCTTCCGCAGTCAACAATGGAGATCGCAATTCTGAAGACAACCTGCAACTAAATAAATTAACCTCTCAAAACAAGTTGCAATCATTAAAAAATATGCACAAACTTGATAAAAATCAGTCTTGATGACGAAAATAATCAATCTTGGGAGCATAGGTATGGCCGGTAAAAGATAAGTTTCTGAGGACAAGCAGCCAATAACACAGTTGCAGACCTGAGACAGCCTTCCAATGGTCTGAAAATGATCCCAAAATGCCTCAAAAATGTCTCTAAATGCAAATCTCTATAGCTGTGGTTGGCTGGGCAATAAAAGTTAGGTCTGAAAATTGATGGACAGCCAACAATGGAGGTCGAACTAGCTGGAGCAATGGTGTCAAAATTCAGATCTGCAGTAACCTCAGCAAGTAGGAACAATGGCAGCCACCAAGTGTGAAGGGATCCACCAAAATATGGCATCAAACTAAAATCGAAATTTTCCAGCTATGGCGTCACCTCACACAAGTCTGAAAATGTCATCAATGGCCTTCAAATCTGTCAACTTAGGTCTGAGAACAGCAAGCAAGAATGGCGGCATCAACAAAAATCACCCAAGTTGGAGAAAGAAACTCCAAACACAAAAAATCGCCCTCCTTAGCAAAATCGCTACCTCACCAAAAATGGTGAACTTCACCAAAAATCGTGGCACTTGATCAACAATGGCAGCAACCAAATCATGTCGTCTAGTTGGAAAATGGAATGGCAATGGGAAAAAAATGGCAACAAGAAGAGTCTTCAACCAATCACTTTTCTTGAACACTTGCTCCAAAATCGCCAACTATGGAGAAAATCGCCCTTTGCACAAACACACTTGGCAAACTCAAATAATAAAATAATGTTGGACTCATCCCTTTAAACTTGCTTTCATCATCAAATCTCACCACACAAGCAATGTGGGATAAAACACTTGTTCTTATACTTGCTTGGGTAAAACTGATTTGCTTCTAGAAGATTGAAAACATTAAATGCTTATTGCAAATCATTTTTTAAATAATTATCGCCTTTTATTAAAAAACAATTAAATGGGGCTCATTATTTAAAATATTTCAATTTAAATCCAAAATGGGCCAATTGGGAAAATCGATGGTAAGGATAAAAATCCTCACAAAAATCACTTTAAAAATCATCAAATATCCCCTTAGGGGAAAATCGATATAAGTTAGGATGAAAATCCGGACTCAAAATTATCAAACGTGCATAAAAATGGGGCTAGGGAAAAATCGATCTCAGTGTGGAATGAAAAATTCCACTTAAAATTAAGTCATCTCACAAAAATACCCCTCTGGTGGAAAAACAACCTCAGTTTGGATGAAAATCCGGACTCAAAAAATCATGAAAAGTACTCTTAGTGGAAAATCAATGTGAGTCTGGATGAAAATCCGAACAAAAATCCTCAAAACTTGTCACAAAAGACCTGGTGGAAAATCGACCCAGGTGTGAAATGAATGCAAATGTCATCCGCAACCTTGTCCATATCTCCTTGGTGGAAAAACGTGGGTAGTCAGGATAAATCTTGACACTTAGTCAAAATTTAGTGCTTCCAGGGGAAAAATGACCCTAGAATGGATTCATAGTGGTGGAAAAATGGAGCAAGCATGGATTTCAGGGGAAATCCATGTCCAGTTTGGATTCTGAGAGGGGAAAACCATGAGTAGTCAGGAATATGAGGGGAAAAGCACCTCTAGTATGAAATTTTGACCTTTTAACCCTTAGAATATGGATTTTACTTCGGAAAATGATGATTTTTCCACTCAGAATCATTTAGAAACTTCAAAACTTAATAAAACTCAAGTGGACTTAGGCAAGTTCATCAGAAATTGGAGCGTAACACAAGGGAATTCATCGGAACAAAGTGCGAAATCAACTTGAATAATTCTCTAGGAGTGAAACAACTCCAAAAGGTCTGAAAACACCTTAGCACTTAAAATCACCAATGAGGACATTTAAAAACACATTAACGCTCCAAAAGGGTCAACACTTAGTGTTGCCGGGAATAATCATTATGTTATGTTGTCATATTATGTTTATGTTGTCATTGGTAATAATGAATTACGGCGGTCAGTTAGTTAGCCGACGGGTAGGTAGTTGGAGTCGCAACGGTTGTGTCGCACCCCTTCGACTGTTATATATTGCACTACCTTTCCTTCTTAGTAAGGGATCATCATGTTAGTCGTGTCAGATGTAATGTTATAAGCACTTGATGTACATGGACTGTTGAATTAATATAGAGACTGATTATTTAATATATTTCCATTATGTTCTGTGCATTTACTTTCTGCATTTAATCGTCACCCGAGAGGGCAAACATTTGGCATAGTTGCCTAGACGTACTCGGGAACGGAAGACGCGAATGGCGTACGGACACGATGGGCCTACCCATTGGTGAGGTAAACCCAGAGGCCGACAACGCCCGAACAGAACTTTACACAGGAGAAGACAGCGCAATGAGAGAATTCTCAATTCTGCTCCGGTAGCCATCAAACCTACGTCCGACGAGAGGTGGAAATCCCACCAAGTGCTGTGTGGACAGCGTTGGAGGTGCGGGATGGCACCAGACTAAGAAGGAATTGAACCTTGAATCTTCTATATTCAAATAAAAGTGTCATTGACACGAGTTGTATCTGAGGAAATGTATTGGGAATTATGGAAATGTATGGCAATTAATGCCCAATCTATTGAATAAAGATAGAAATAAAAAAGCAGAAACGAACGAGTGGGAGGCCGCGCAGAGGGCCTTGATTTTGGAGCAGCGAGTAGAACGGAGACGGAGGTTGAGGCAACTTGCCGAAGGACGACTTGTCGAAGGGTGGCCCGAAGGGAACCACGGAGGTGTCACGAAGGGTGCAGAGGCTGATGGAAATTTCTACGCGTCGCCAGAACACCGTAGGGCGCGGAGCCATTAAGAGTTTTTGGAGGAAACGAGGTTACGACGGAATCTAGTTGAGGAGACTCGGGATCAGTTTAGAAACTTATCCCTTACACCACAGAGTGAGGATCACCAAGGAGAGCCAGGAGTGGGTGCGGGCGACAACGGAGGGGAGGACAACTGTACGGGTGTAGGTGCCACACACGACAGGCAAAACACCGTACCTCCAGTCGCCCACACAGGACACACCATTGGTGCCACCAGAGGAAGCAGCGCAGGGTCACAGACACAGGCACAACCGCCCCCAGGAAGACGACCGGGGATGGCGAGTAAACAAAAATTGCCAAAGTTCACAGGGGATGGCAAGGAAGACCCCTTACGGCACTGCCGTACATGTGAAACCATTTGGTCCGCCAACGGAGTGACAAATCAGGATGATTGGGTACAGTAGTTCCCAGCCACGTTACGTGGAGTTGCCATAGATTGGTACTTCGATGTGGACAAGCAAAAAGTGGCCACGTGGGCCAATCTACAAAAGGAATTCACGGAGGAGTTTCGGTTGCTCCGTGATAACAATGAAATTGTAACGGAGATATACAGTACCAAACAAGGTACCAAGGAGACAATACGGGCATCCGGCAGGAGGCTGAAGGAATTGCTGGGAAAAATGGAGAGTCAACCAGTAGATGGGTTGAAAAAGCGATGGTTCATGGAGGGACTAAAGCATTCCCTCCGAAGGAAGATGAAAATCGTTCCACCTACATCATATGACGACGCCTATAATAGGGCGATGGACATAGAGAGCGAATACAAAACGTCAAAGAAGAAGAAAAGTAATAAATATTCATCTGACAATGATGAAGACTCTGATGAGGAAAGCAGCAGCAGTGGCGAATCGAGTATAAAGGTGCACGCTCTCCAAAAGGACATGGAACGAATGTTGAAAGAATTCAAAGCTATGAAGGGGAGTACAAGTAAGATTGAAGAAAACGACGTGTGGTGTACCGACTGTAGGAGTGACGGTTACACCAAGGGGTCCTGTCCCAAGAAGGCTTTCTGCGACATTTGTCAGATTGCGGGACATTTGACAAAGGAATGTCCCTACAATATGAAAACCAGGAGCCAACAAGTTCTCTTCATGCAAGAGTAGCCGGCCATCGGAACTTTGCAAACCAACAAAACGGCATCATCTGGAGGTTATCGGGACAACAGACGCGGCGGCAGAAGGAATAGCAACAATAACAATAACGGAAGCCGTATCCAGTATGATGCCAAGGGCCGGCCAATTATCCAATGTAGGGCTTGTAATCAGTGGGGGCACTTCGCCCGTGATTGCGCGAAGGAAGCCACCCCTCAGCACCTCTGCCGATGGTGTGGGCCAGGCGACCATGAGGACACAAATTGCCCACAGTCAGGGGTTAATCTCCTCAACATTGAGAAGGTTGAGAAGACTGGTGAGAAAGAAGTACTGGCGATCACCCACGCCTAGACGAAAAAAACCACTTATCCCGACCCCCGTACGAAGAAGGAGAGATTACGGGAGGCAAAGGCCAATATTGAACATGAGATGACAGCCGAACGACAGGACAACAAGGTGGCGAGTACATCATCCCGTATGGAATCGGAAAATAACATCATTGGCAAATCTTGCAGATGGAGGTGCCGATAAAGGTAAAAGACCTTCTAGACTCTATACCACAATTGAGGACTGCCATCCTCACCAATGTGCAAAGCACCGCATCGTCGAGTGCACCATAGGTAGGGGTTCTCGCCACCGCTTCGAAGAGTGCACCACAGATAGGGGTTCCCGCCACCGCTTCGAAGAGTACACCACAGGTGGAGGTTTCCGTTAGCCCTTCGACTGACCCGATGTTTCTAGCCTTGAGCAGTGGTAGACACCCAGCTATGGTAGAAATGGGCATCCTGGGAACCGTTCTAAAGGACACCATTGTGGACGAAGGTGCTGGGGTGAATGTACTACCAGAAGAGACATGGAAGAGGTTGGGGAAACCCACCCTGTGGCCATCCACATTTAATTTGGTAGGAGCCGACCAAAACGACATCAAGCCACTTGGCATATTGATGGCTCAGCAAGTGACAATTGGTACGCAGCCTTTCCTGTTAGATTTTGTAGTTATTCCCTTGACAAAGAAGGGCTATGACGCCATCTTGGGGAGAGCGTGGTTGATCACCGCGAGGGTAAACCACAATTGGAAGAAAAATACACTTTCCATGGAGAAGGGAGGGCGGAAATATACCATTGACCTACACACCCAAGATGTCGGCGAAGAGCTCGCTTCTTCCGACTCAGACTCAGAGGACTCTAATAAAGGGGAAGGGGGTCCCGATGAAAGCAAGGGCAAGAACGCGATGGAGCCGAATAGTGAAGGGGTGCTCGAATTGGAGGGATGTTTTGAAGATGAGGTATGCTCACTTAACGGGCTCTTCCATTGGCAAATGGAGGACTACAAACTTTTTCACTGCAACATATTGTAGATAGAGGAGCCTGCCGATTCGAAGGTCTTCCCTACCGTATATAGAGAATATAAGGAGGGGGAAGCTTGTGTGAGTGACACCATCGCACACCAGGAAGAACCCATCAAGTATCATGAGGTAAATTTGAATTTGAAGGAGACAAATCTGGGAAAGGCAAATGATCCCAAGGTCATCCTTGCTAGAGATGACTCGAACCCTGTGTGGAAGGCCGCAGCCTTCAAAATCTTTATTATTCTTCTTCTTATATACGGGAAGGAGACCGTGGTCCCTGTAGAATTTGTGGTTCCAGGTCTTCGGATGGACATTGAAAATAGATTGGCCACCAACGGGTACAAATTGAAACCCTACCACGCGAAGCGCGCAGGGGACCCGAGAGGCCGGACGGACACCCGAGAGGTTGGAGGGGGACCTGAGAGGATGGAAGGGGACTCGAGAGGCCGGGCAAGCGACTCAAGAGGCACAGGACCACAGCAGGAGACTCTCGAGCGAGGAAAACCGAGAAGGATGAAGGGTGATCCCAGCAGCATGGGACTCGAGCCGAAGACTCGACAATTAGATTATATATTAAAAAAGAAAAAAGAAAAAAAAGAAGGGCCGTACGGGTCCATACAGAAGTTGACCGTACGGCTGCAAAAAACAAACAAACTTACTCGTACGCCAAGTGACCGTACAACATGGAATTAAAAAAAAAAGGAAAAAAAGAAGAGAAAGAAGTCGTGGGGCCACCGTACAGTGACCACACCAAAGGTGGGACCACCGATGGTGGAATCACCGAAGGTGGAACCACCGTACGATGGTCACATCGACGGTGGATGCCACCGTGCGGTGGACACCCGCACGCCGCACTTGAAACCCCCACACCACGTAGCCAACGCAAGGAAAAAGGAGGCGGCCCGCGGAGGTGTCAGTGCTGTTGTTGACCGTTTGCATGGCCGGGGTGACATTACAGAGGAAACAAAAAAAAAAGAAAAAGAGGAAAAAAAAAAGACGACGACCAGGTTGAAAAATTATTCAATGACATCTGGAGCCTGGACACTAAAAATATTGGAGTGTAGAAGAAGGGTTTTGACATCATAAAACATCACAGAAATGCTGCGCGCCATGGACTTTCGTGTGGTTCTGGAGGTTGTAAATTGGTGTTGGCGGCGGGGGTGCTGCCCCTCGACCCCGCCCTGTACTGCTCGCACCTGGGGTGCTGCCCCCAAACCCCGCGAGGAGTGCTGCCCTAGACCCCGTGGGGGCGTTGCCCCTCGACCTCGTTGGGGGCGTTGCCCCTAGACCCCCAATTTATTTTTGAGCTACAATACACTTGTTGGAGTTGGGCAAAGGGCATTAGAGATGTCACGGTAAGTGTTGTGGTTGTCCGTACTGTGAGAAGGAAGCCTGAAGCTAAGCATTGGTGAGGGAAGGCGTTGCGGGTCCGCGCAATTGTATGACAACAGAGAGTTATTAAGTTCAGTTAGCAGCCTTTGGGGAGTGTGATGGAGGATTTGAGGTGTCTCCTAGCCTTTGTGCCAGCGGGTTGTGGCCACCTCTAGGCAGGATAGGTACGCTTTGAGGAACTTGGAGTATGTCTCGGCTAGACGTGAGGTTACCTTGGTGGATGCACAGAGGGCTCTGGAGGAGCTGACCACCAGGTTGGAGGCAGTAGTCGCATGAGATTTAGTTCAGCGTACCCAGGAGTTGGATGCCGAGAGGGCAGCGCGGGTGGCTATTGAGGACAAATTGGCTAGGGAGACAATATCATTTGAGTAGCAGTTGGTGGAAGTTGAGACTAAAAAGCGTGTTTTGCAAACAAGTTTGGTTTAGGCACAGGAGGCCTGTGATGTCAAAGGAAGCACTAATGGTGAAATCCGCACTTGACCATCGGATGGTAGCACTAAGGGTTTTCAGGTGAGGACGCAGCAGGTATATGAGTTCCACGCTCGACTAGCATTAGCAGTTCCTGTAGTTTTCTACCTTGGTTCTGTTTAATATCATCTCTATTTTGTATTAAGTCGTCCGGAGTTGACTTCTTTTCTTGGGGGGGATGATGTTGCCGGGAATAATCATTATGTTATGTTGTCATATTATGTTTATGTTGTCGTCGGTAATAATGAGTTACGGCGGTCAGTTAGTTAGTCGACGGGTAGGTAGTTGGAGTTGTGACGGTTGTGTCGCACCCCTTCGGCTGTTATATATTGCACTACCTTTCCTTCTTAGTAAGGGATCATCATGTTAGTCGTGTCAGATGTAATTGTAAAGCGGAAAATCACTGTCGAACCCTAGTTGGTCTCCCCTCTTCCAACTCCGAGGGGAGAGAAGGGAGGTTCGCTAGGATTCGATGGGTTTTCACTTAGGGGGAAGACTTTACATTCAAAAGAGGGGTTGAAACTCATAAGATCCAATCCCACACAATGTAAGATTGGATGCTAAATGAATTTCAAGGGTTAGGAAAGCAAGGCTACCCTCTTTTGTAAAGAATATTGATTAAGGAAATTAAGCTAAGAATGCATAGAAAGTCATAAAGATTCGCTTATAAACTGAGTTTAGGTTATAGGATGAAGCTGCGGACCTGGAATTAGCAGTAAAATGTCGATACGGCGCTGTCTTGCAAATTTGAGAAAAAGTTGTCGGGACGATGGCGCCCGGCGCCATGGTCCTCCGAAAAATCCGCGAAACGAAGGGGGATCGGTTCGTCTCTGCACAAGGATTCCAAATCTTCAATCTCAGCCGCGTACCTGCAACCTACACACAGAAAAGCGAAGACGATTGGGGGGTTAGGGATTAGGGGTTTGCCTTTAGGTCAAACCCCGGTTTTGGAATTAACCAAGAAATGAGCAAGAGCTGTAAATGTAAATGACTGTAATGTAAAACAAGTACTAATACCTTGTTCTAAGGATGTTTGTATCCTTATGTGCGAAGGTTTAGATGTTGTATGTTGTAGTATGTAGCATGTAATAAGTGATCTCCTCTTCAATGGTTGAATCCTTGACTTGAATGCAACACTTAGCCTTGAATGGAGACTTGAAATGATCAATTGCTTGAATGCTTGAATGCTTGAGTATAGTTTCCACGCCTTTTCCCTCATATCGAATGAAAGAGGAAAATGTAGTTTATATACTTGTCAATTAGGGCTGATAGACTGATTTTCCCGACCTTAGGCCGACCAGGGAAGTATATTTCCAAATTGCAATCAAAAAGACCCGATATCACTTAGGAAACCGGGCCCAAAATAGGACCCAGGGACCAGGGCGCTGGGTGCCATGGTCCTGGAGGACCAGGGCGCTGGGCGCCTTGGTCCTGAGGGACCAGGGCGCTGGGCGCTCTGGTCCCACCTCTGGGACAGCGGGGTGCAAAGGAGGTTCAGGCCAGGGTGCATGAAAAATGCAGTTTTCAGTGTCGTGAGCAAGTTTTGGGGTCTCCATTCAGGTTGCGTGTTGCGTCGCCATCGTGAAGACCGAAATGCAGTCGAAATTGCAAGTGTCGCAATTTTAGGACGCTACAGTAATGTTATAAGCACTTGATGTACATGGACTGTTGAATTAATACAGAGACTGATTATTTAATATATTTCCATTATGTTCTGTGTATTTACATTCTGCATTTAATCGTCACCCGAGAGGGCAAACACTTAGACAAAACTAGGGTCATTAAAATCTCAATTTTCACGTGCCTGATCCTATAACTTCAAAACCCCAAACGACACTAGACATGACCAAAACTCCGAGACTCGGGCATGAGAAACACAAAATTGCCCACTAAGCAGTCAAAATCCTAACCTAACAACGCAGAAAGCAGGAAAAGAGGGGGTCCCCGTTAGCAATGGGGCGATGTGTGAAAAGGTCACAACAACTCCCCAAGCCTAAATTCCTGTTCTGGATGTTCTGGGCACGGGATATCCCTCTCCCCACTCCCCCTGCTCTCCCCTCCACTCCCCCTACTTTATTAAATGAAACTTGGACACCCACTAAAATGGAGACGTCCTATATTTTTTTCCTAAAATTGGGGGCACCTTTGGTCGCAGTGACTTAGGTGTCTCCCCATGCCTGCACCTTTCAAACAGCAACAGAAATGTGGAAAGCTTTACATGAAATTTGTCAGACTAAGATCAAGCTTTCTCATGGGGAGCATAGGGCAGAGTGAGGAACCTTTTGATGTGTTTTTATGCAGTTCATACACAGAATAAAATACCAAGGTATCTTATCCTCTCTTGAACAAAATCTCTTCAAATGCTGAACTAAGTGATCACTTGAGGTGAGTCCAAGGTTTCTACTGTGGTGTCTTGATGTGTAGATAATCTCAATGGTTGATGTGATTGTTGGAACTTAGATCATCTGATATTGTAATTTTGTGACGCTTTTCTCCTAACTTGAACGCAAATAAAAAAAAAGGATAAAAAGGAGGGAGGGTTTAGAGAGACTAATCTATTCCTAGAATGTAAGAGACTATGAATGACTTAGTGAAATTCTACTAGACTTTGCTTTGCTATGCATACAGCACCTCTACAAAGCTAGTGCGATCTCCTAAGGCAAACAAATGATGTTCAAATTACCACCAACAACATAGACACCATCAATGTAAAGCATATCAATGAGTGAGTAGCAATTGAAGTTAAGCTCATAGAAAGAGTTCAGTTGACCATGCAAAGTATTTAGCAATCAGCAAAATACAAGTAGTATGAACATTCAAATTTCACCATTAATCATCCACAATAACTTCCATCTATATAATCAACATCAAAATAAATGTGAAGTCGAGACCATGCAAAATGTTGAATCAACACATGAAATTCACCATATCTTCAATGAAAATAATATGTTTCTTGCACCAAAGTCCTGGCAACAATCTCCTTTTCTTCTACTCTATTTATTTGCTATCTCCCTACTAACTATTAACCTTTACAAATGAGGAGAGCAAGCCTTTTATAGTGCTCTTAATACAAATGAATGGCCAAGATCAAATCCAAATCAATGGCCGAGATTGAAAGATAGAAACCTGTTGACGTGTATTTTGTACACCATCATACACAGAATAAAATACCTTAAGGCATCTTATCCTCTCCTGAAAAAAGTCTCTAACTGCTGAAGATTCGCATGAAGGATCAGTTAGGATGACTCCAATGTTCTGGTTAGTAGGGTCTCTACGTGTGGATAAGCACCAGTTGGTATGATGTGATTTGTTGTGTCCTCAAAGGGATCTTACACTCCGAAATTCCGAAATCTTACTAAACTAAGAAGCTTTTCAAAAAATAACAAAAGGGATAGGGTTTTGAAAGAATTTTAATCTAGTCTAACCCTAAGAATGACTTCGTGTGAACAAGACTTGGCAAGATTCAACCAATTTCAATTTTGCCATAAGATAACAACTCAATTGAAATTGATGCGATCTTCTAAGGTAACAAAATGATTTTCAATGCATCAAAGATCAAAGACACTACCACGAAGGTACATATCCAAGACACGATAATGATTGAAGGTTAAGTGATTCAAGGTATTCTCCAGTCGACCACGCAAGGCGTTCCTACAATCAGCAAGAAGCTAGTGGTTTGGATTACGAATCCTACCAAAGATCAAGTCTCACACTATGTCCTTCAAATTAACACACTACTTTGATTGAGCATGATTCAAGTAAATTTAACAACCATGAAGATAACCAAGAAAGTTGCAACAAAACACCATAACTTCAATATTTCATTGATTTCAAAGTCATCATGTACAACAATTGCTTGAATTCCTCTCCTCAAACTCAATCTTGCTACAAAAGTAAAATTGCTTCTAATTTTAATCTCTCTAATCTCTCAACTATCTCTATCCTCTATTACTCTAGTTACAAATGAAAATGAAAAATGAGGGTATAAATAGCATCCTCAATTACAATGAATGGTCCAGATTGAAAGTAGATCAACGGTCAAGATCATGACACCTAAACCCTAATTAGGGTTTGTTACAAATGGCCTCTTTTTTACTGAACAATATTAAATGCATAGCCAAATATTAAATTTGGCACAAAAACCTAGGAGACATAAACCAATGACAAATAAGATGCCATGTCATCTATAACAACCTCTCATCTAGAATCTTATTCCCTTTCCAATTCTCTTTTTTAGCATATGCAATGAATCTTGATACGATTCCTTCGACCTCTGCAATTGGAATCTCGAGAAGATTCTTCATACTTTCTTCCAAATGGATGACTTGATCGAATGCATCTAGAAGAGCTGCGTCCCATGAAGATTCAAGTTCCTTTGTTCTTTCAATCAGGAGCAAGGTGGCAAACATCTGATCATATTGCTCATCTGTAACATTAGCGTCCTTGCAAAAGATGACCTTGATTCTATCCTCTAATTCCTGCATATCCACATCTGTCTCGACCTCGATCCTTCTGCCAAGAATGGTACGAAGTACCTCAAATACTCTGTCCTGGATAGGATTGATCACCTCCTCAACTTGGCTACATTTAGTACTGATGTCCTCGAAGAGAACACTCTTCATATGGAGTAAGGTTGACCACTGAAGCAAACTGTGAGGTCCTCCATCCATGATCTTTTCTTGCGCTAAGACCTTCCTTGATGTGTGTTTAATTACTTTCAAGACAGGAATGATAACATCTTTGGTATGGGCAAATGCGGCTAATGTTATCATCAAATTGTGGATTATCTCAAGAACCTGGATAGCCTGATGAATAATCTTCATCATCCTTGTTACAAACTCTATGGCCATTGTATGAGATTTATCCATCCAAGTACTTGTACGCTGGACCATATTCCTGAATCTTTCTACCTCATTGATTGATTGAAGTGGAAGGGCCTGCATTGGTGATCTAGCTGGATCCTGACATCCTAAAGGTTCATTGATGTGACTGAAATATGTCCTCCATGCACCTCTCTCTCTCTCAAGCTTTCTATTCTTCTCCATTTCTTCTCTAAGCTTGTCCTTCAATGCTTCAAATGAATCGGTGGCATCATCCAACGTCTGCTCTGCTGTGGATGGTCCTAGCTCAAAAGTCTGTATATCATATTCCTCTGCTAGGATCTCACCTTCATATTTGTCTACTGCCGGTGTAGCTATCTGCAGTTTTCTGGATCCAGTCTCATCTCGAATCATCTTGGACATCTTGGTAGCCTTTCTCTTCTCTGTTACTTCGTGAGAACGTCCAACAAGGCTCTCTAAATCAATTGCATTGTCCTCGTCCTCTACTACAATCACCTTGGTTAATCTTTCCTCCAACCAATCTGGGATAGCCGATCTTGTCTCTTGAACTTGAATTTTCTTATGTATTATTTCTTCTTGTCTGGGAGGAGATGTCATTTCATTGTCTTCTTTATCTTCATCAAACTCATAATCTTGGAGAGATCCATCTGGTGACCCTTGCTGTGCCTGTCCTTCCTCCTGCCTGTCGTTCTGTACCATCGACTCCATGGATTCTTCCACTTGAAGTATCCTTTTCTCTTGTTGAGAAGATGTGCCGGATGAACGATCTCGGTTGGCCTCTTGTTTCTTCTTGGAAGATTCTCTCTTTCCAGGTCTCTCTTTCCTCTTCGAACCTCTTGGATGGAGATTGCCCTCACTGGCACATCGAAGGTTACCTTCACCTGAATTTCTAGGATTAGGATTGCCTTCACTCACACTAGCTCCACCTTCGGCTGGTTTCTCTTCCAAAGTGAAAGTCATAGCTATGCCTTGCTCTCTCAACTTCTGATGCTGTACGTCAACCCATCTGCGAGTACAAGACAAGACTGGAGCCATTAAAGCATCTAAATCCACGACCTCAGGCTCATTCCAATCTAACCTTATTGATTTGCTTTCTCGATCATAGGATGACTGGATATGTCTGCCACTGTCTTGTGCTTGGTCGGCCACTCTGTAAATCCTACATTTCCTGATGAAATCCAAAGGCAATCTAGAATGCATCTTTCGTTTCACTTCAAGATCATCTAAGAGATTCATCATGAAATCCTCAATTTGGTACTCATGCTTGAATTTCCTACCGACTGTCTCCTCTAAATGTCCATGTGGATCAAAGCTTTCCCTCAAAGCAAAGGTTGAAAAAGAATACAAGGCTAATTCCTTCTCTGCGTCATCCATGGCTAAAGCATTAGGACATACCTCAACTGAATTGCCCAAAATGATAGGTACTGGAACTCCATTCCCATGTCTGTGTCTGAATGCCTTCGCATACGCTGCCAACTGTCTTGTTACTTCAAGTAACACAATTCTGTCTGTCGGATATCTCGGCAACATGTATGGAGGTAAAGGACATCCATGCACTCTAATATAAGTAAACTTCGGAAATTGGATAAACCATGCACCGTACCTCTTGATTAATTCCTGTGCATCTTGAGATAATCTGTTGTGAATCCCACCTTGCAACGTCCTTGTGATGTTCATCGTGAAGGTATCATTAACTAACTTGTAGTGGCTCCCTGGCGGATGATGCAAGTAGGCATAGGAATCACAAGCTCTGACCTCACCGGGTCCTCTTCCAATCACTCCTCTGTGAGGTAGTCCTGCGTACTCAAAACTCTTGATCAATGCATAGATGACGTATGAACTCATGTGGAAGGACTTGGTAGCCTTGAGTCTCCTCAACTGTACGTCCAAGCAATGGCTAATCATTCTAGCCCAATGTATCGTACCTTTCCCTTGAACAATCACCTGGATGAAGTAGAACATCCACTTCTCAAAGTAGAAGGCCTGAGGGGCTCCTATAACTCGGTTGAGCATTGTGATCAAATCTCTGTACTCCTCCTGGAAATCAATCCTGTGCGGTGTGTTCGGGATCTTGCTTAGACGGGGACGGCTCTTGAGTAACCAGTTCTTATTAATTATGCTTAGACAAGCATCTGGATCATCTTCGTACATTGACCTGGCTCCTTCTATGCTCTTATATATCATGTCCCTGTGCTCTGGAAGATGGAAAGCTTCACTTATAGCTTCCTCTGAAAGGTACGCCAAAGTGTTTCCCTCATTGGACACGATCGTTCTGGACTGTGGATCATAGTGACGAGCACACTCGATCATCAACTCATGGCACCGAACAGCTGGAGGAAAGCCGACCGCCTTAATGATGCCACTCTCGATTATTCTCCGGGCGACAGGTGATGGCTTGCCAATGTAAGGGACCTCTCGAAACTTCTTCGTGCTGAAGTTACCCAAGTTAGTATCTCCAATGTTGCTCCACTTCGACACGATCTTAGTCTCCACTTCTTCGGTCTTCTGATCTTCTTTCATGAGAGCTGAACGTCTGGTGGATGCTCCCGCCTTCGAGGTCCCCATACCTACACAACATTTCACAATGAGAAACTAGATCTTGCAATATATAACATAGATTAGAGAATATTTTAGGAAACTTCATGATAAGTCTTAGAGTTATCATTTCCTAAAAAACGATTGAGCTAGGAATTCAAAATTCAAAATTCAAAATTTAAGCTATGACGATCTAAAACTTAAAACAATAAAACCAAATCGCCATACCTCACGAGAGAGCTAACTCTAGAATGCAAATGAATAAAATCGCCTAGGCAAAATTGAAGTTATATAGTCTTCAATGTGATCTCTCGTTCAAAATAGCAACTTCGCCACCTTTGATATGTCCTTGACGTAGTCTCCAATATCTTCTTCAAGTTCGCACAATATGAAACTTTAGATTTTCACCACCTTGGATAATCTTGGCGCCACCTTGCTTGAAATGAAATTCGCACTTGAACACAATTTCGCACTTCTCCCTTTGTCTTCCAAATCGCATGTGAAATGGCAAAAAAAAATGATAATGTGAAAATGAAGATTTTCACCCTCCTTTTATAGCGCTCACCTCATATTCTCCTTGAGGCCGACTTGGTAATTAAATAAGGCAATTTAAATGATTTATAAATAAATACAAGGGCCGACCTCCATAAAACAATAAAATACCAGCGCTCCCTTTGATTTTTTTATTAAATTAATACTTAATTATTAAATGCCTTCATTTTAATTAATAAACTTCGATTTTTTTTTTTTTACAAGGCAAAATAATTAATTAATACCAAGCGCAATATTTAAATGCTAATCAATTGAATTTTTTAATTTATCGAATTTTAGCATTTAAAATAAATTCAAAGAAATGTGTTTGAGCGCCAAAATTTTGAAGATGGGAAATACAAACCTCATCGCCCTGGTCCTTGACTGAGGGACAGGAGCGATTTTTGCATTTTGGGTCATTCTTCTTCACGACGGCACTTCAAGTTATATTCATTTGATAAAACACATCTCCTTGGACCTCTTCAAATCGTCAAGCCGTAAAAATCTTGCAAGGACAAAGCAATATTTGATTTTAAGCTCCGGTCCTTCACTGAGGGACAGGAGCGATTTTCTTCCTGAGGCATTTCCGTGTTCGTGAAATTCTTCAATTTATATTCAACGGAAAGATCACGCCTTTCTCTATCACTTCCATTTCAAAATTTATCTTGACCCTGCAGAGACAGTAAGATTTTTGAAAACGAGCTTCGGTCCTTCACTGAGGGACAAGAGCGATTTTGCTCCTACAGGCCAAAATATCAAGATTTCACAAATTTAATCACTTCACAAGGCGAAAACAAATCATTTCAAATGCCTAGGGTCAAAAATCAAAAAGGTCAAAATTTGGTCAAAATTAGTCAATTGGACAAAAATTCACATTTCATCTTCAACACTTAGACAAATTTAAGCTCTGCACTCAAAATTTCCAATTGAAAATAGACCATTTTGGCGAATTCATTGCATTCAAAATTGCATCCTACGAAAGGAGGCTCAAAAAGCTCTCAAAACTGACTGGATTCTGGCCTGAAAAGACGGCAATTAAAACCCTAAGGCTTGACCCTAAATCCAGACAATTGACTGACTAACAAAACCCTAAAAAACGAAGCGAAAGGCGAGCGAAAAACGAGCAAAAAGAGGGGGTCCCCATTTCAAATGGGGCGATGTGTGAAATGGTCGCAACATCTGGCGACACCACTGAGAAATGTTGAAAAACATTTGGGAATCAATCTTTCTAGAAGAAAACTCAAAAATCTCCCTCAACAAAACCAGGAGTTAAGAAACACTTACAAGAAGAGACCATCATATTGAGACAAAGTATCAAGTCCACAGTTACCCATGTGTGTGCAAATGCATTAATTCCCCTCAACAAGACAATCATGATCTTCAGGTTCCCCTGTGATAAGCTACGTAGTTTGTCTAGACCCCAAAAGCATCCTGGATAGAGCCTCGCTGCCAGTCAGACGTCTATAGTCCCGACGAGGTTATCGCCGCAAGCTCACGAACATTGCTCCATTACCAACCAGGCGTCTATAGCCCCGATGGAGTTACTCGTAAATTCCCTTTAGCCAATTTGATATTTCTTTTAGCTCATCTTTTTCTTTTGATCTTCTTTTTTTTTTATGTTTTCTTTTGATACTGCTTTTCAGTTCCGTCAATTCTTTTGGCTTGTGAGTAGTGAAACTCACTAGGGTTTGAGGATTGCGGTGGCGCTGAAGTTAGACTTTAGATTTTTCACTGATCACAGCTTCGCCTGGAAACCATAATGACTCGGAGATTATAAGTGTGTAAAGATATAATAACTGGAGGACAAAAATACGAGAGTTCAATAAGCTAATCTACTTCAATGCAAATACGTCCTGACTCAAAGCTTTATTAAAAGAAACTCCCTTCGTAATTCCAAAAGACCTCATGATTTTCCAAATGCAACCAACTACCTAGCAGGAAGTCAGAGCGTTACATAACAAAATCACCCAATTAAAAATGGATACCCCTCAGGAAAAAACAACTAACCTAAAACAAAACACCTAAACTAAAAACGAAAAAAGGCAAACCAAAACGAAAGAAAAGCAAACAAACGGAAAACAACAAAAGCAAACTAAACTAACTATGTACAAGGGAAGGCCTTGGGCATCTTAGGACTGGAAATAATGTTTGAGATACCTCCCATTGACAGGCAATGGGATGTCCTCTCCAGTTAAAGTCTGTAACCTGAATGCATTTTCTCCCAATATCTCTGAAATTTGATAAGGGCCTTTCCAAAGCTTATCAAACTTATCATGTTCTCCTCGTTTCTCATGCGCTTTGTCCCAATACAAGACAAGATCTGAGATCCGGAATGCTTTGACTCTTGCTTGTCGATCAAACCATCTTTTCACCACTCCTTGGTGTTTTGCAAAGTTTTCTAACGCTTGATCTCTCTTTTCTTCCAGGTTCATTAACTGCGTCAGTCGGGCTTGTACTGCATCAGTGTCTTCCATGTACTCCTGAATAAATTTCAAAGTCGGGATCCTGAGTTGCATGGGGAAGACTGGATCTTGACCATAAACCAGAAAATAAGGTGAAATGCCTAATGCGTTCTTGGTCCTGATTCTGTCTGCCCATAAGGCGAACCTTAACTGGGTGTGCCATTCTCTCGGACTTCTTTCTAGCAATTTCTTGATAACACTGAACAAATTCTTGTTGGTAGATTCTGCTAACCCATTACCCTGAGGATAATAATTTGATGAAAACTTAAGGGTTATTCCATATTCAAAAGCCCAATTTGAGAATCTCAATGATGTGAATGCCGATCCATTGTCGCAAACCAGCGCATAGGGACATCCAAACCTTGTGATTATATTTTCCTCCAGAAATTTGATTACAACTTCAGTAGAGCAAACTTTAAGTGCTTGTGCCTTTGACCATCTGGTACAATAATCTGTAGCTGTGATGATGTACTTGTGTTGTGCCGAAGATGCGGGGTTAATAACACCAATAAAATCCATTCCCCATTTGGCAAATGGTCTGGCTTCAATCACCGGATTCAGTGGCATAGCAGGATTTCTTTCTCTAAAAGCTGTGACTTGGCACGTGTGGCAAGTCCTGATGTGATTAAATGTATCTTTGAAAAGCGTAGGCCAGTAATATCCTGCCCTTAGGATCTGGTGAGCTGTAGTGAGGTTGGCTCCATGTCCGGTTCCAAACTTGGAATGGAAATGTTCAATTATCTGTTTTGCTTCATCTTTGCCAACACACCTCAGATATACTCCTTCGTGATTTCTGCGATATAAAACAGATCCTTGAAGCATGTAATGTTGACACTTTAACCTTAGTGCTCTCTTCTGCGTAGGTGTCATGCGAGCAGGACATCTGTGATTAAGCAGGTATGTCACAATATCTTTGTACCATTCATCATGTGTGACATCTTCTAATTCATAAACCTGCTGGACTAATCCTGGTCCATCAATTGCCAATGTCTGCGCCAAAGCTTGTCCTCGGACAAGTTTCATGGGCTGTATTTCAATATCAAATTCTTGGATAATGGCGACCCACTTACCTCTTCTTTCTCCTAATTCATTTTGCATGAGAAGAGTCTTGACTGCCGCATCAGGTACTATTGCATAAATCTTGGCCCTCAGGAGGTAATGTCTGAATTTCTTCACTGCTTTTACTAATGCGTATGCTTGCTTTTCAACATTGGGATATCTAAGCTCTGCATCTTTCAGCGGGGTACTCATAAATGCAATTGGATTCTCATCCCTTTCTTCACTTCTCTGGGTGAGAATAGCGGCACAAGTGTAATCAGAAGCGAAGGAATATAAATAGAAGGGCTTGAAATAATCAGGACTGATTAATACTGGTGCCTCTGTGATGGCTGTCTTTATTTCCTCAAACGCCCTTTTGGCTTGTGGAGTCCATTCAATCTTTGCGTCTTTCTTTAACATTTCATTCAAAGGTCTGACAATCTCGGCAAATCCGGTGATGAATTTTCTAACGAAGTTAATCTTGCCGAAAAATGACTTGAGTTCCTTCTTGCTTGCTGGCAAATTGATAGTGGATATGGCCTTCACTCTTTCAGGATCGATGGATATTCCTTTTTCTGAAATGACATGTCCTAAAAGCTTTCCTTCTGTGACTCCAAATATGCATTTCTTTGGATTAAGGGAGACACCGTATCTTCTGCACCTTTGGAAGACTCTTCTTAAGTCGTCCACATGATCTTCTCTTTGCCTAGAGAAAACTGTGATGTCATCCATATATATAACAATGCATTTACCAATTAAATCTCTGAAAGTGATATCCATAGCTCTCTGGAATGTGGCCCCAGCATTTATAAGTCCAAAAGGCATTCTCTTGTATGCAAATGTTCCCCACTTGGTGGTGAAAGCAGTCTTTAGTCGATCTTCGGGTTCGACTAGAACTTGGTTGTATCCTAAATAACCATCTAGAAAGGACATCATCTGCGATCCATTGACAACCTGCAACACTTCATCTAATGATGGTAGCGGATAATTATCTTTCTCTGATGCTCGGTTGAGATTTCTGAAATCAACACACAATCTGATCTCTCCATTTTTCTTTCTAACAGGTACCAGGTTGGCGACCCACGTCGAGTGTCTTACTGGGAAGATGATCTTGGCTGTGAGTAACTTCTTCACTTCTTGGTATATCAGGGGTTCCAATAAAGGATTAACCGGTCTTTGTCTCTGCCTGAATGGCTTGCTTCCTGGCTTCAACGAGATCGTGTGAGTGATAATTGCAGTGTCATAAGTCTTGAGATCTTCATAGCTCCATGCAATGACATCTGGGAAGTCCCTCATATTTTTCAAGATTCCATTTCTTTCAGTCGCTGAGCAGGACTTACCAATGAATATATTTTTAACTTGTTTATCATCACCTAGATTGATCGTGTCGCACATGTTTCCTTCCATGCTGTGGTTCTTCTTTTCTTTCAATTTGTCAGGATAAAAAATTCTCTCCAATTCTACCATTCCTTTTGGAATAGTGTTTGTCTTTAAATTCAGGACACCTTCGGCATCAAATTCCGCTTCTCCCACTTCATCTTCATCAATGATCTGTGTTAAGAAGACATCTGTGTTGGTTAAGAAGTCTAGAATGTGCTTGTCGTCTTCGAAAACTTGGAAGTTGGTAATGTTGTCTGGGACTGAGGGAACTGATACTAACTCGACTGTGAACTTCTTCAATCCTTCCATTGCTAATGGTATCAAAGAACTGGCAGCCTGTGCAAGGGAATTAGCCACTTGATTTTGATGTCTGTATATAGAATTGATATTGAAAGCTTCAAAACTTTCAATGAGATCCCAGACTCGATTTCTGTATCTAGTCAATCTTTTGTCATGGCAAACATACTGCTTCCTGATTTGCCTTATAGCTATCTCTGAATCTCCATATACTTGTAGTATTTTTGCCCCCTTTTTGATGGCTAATAATAGTCCATGAATCAAGGATTCATATTCGGCTACATTGTTGGTGCAAGGAAATTGTAATCTGTGAGCGGCAAGGTAGGTTTCTCCCGTTGGGCTAATCAATTCGAAGCCGGCTCCAGATCCTTGTTTAGATTTAGATCCATCGAACCTTAATGTCCAAATTTGATTTTCTTGATTTTCTATTTCTTGGCCTTCTTGTCTTTCAGTTGATGTATCGGATAAGGTTTCCTCTTCCATAGAACTCTCGGTCTCTGTAGAGCTTTCATTCTCTGGATCTTGAATTTCTTCCAGAATTAGTGTTTGCGGGGCTCTTTTATATACTTGCTCCAATGCAGTCTGGCATAAAGCACAAGATAATTCCGAGTGGATGGCATTGTGTATTCTACACCAATTTGGAAGAAGCAAATCTCAGACGGATGTTAGGTTGCCAAGTTGCACACTTTGCTGGATGTTTCTATGTACGAATCTCCTGAAATTTTCGAACATGCCTTCATCCTCTTGATCGGATCCTTGATCACTTTCGATGACCATCTCTGTGGACTCTATTACCCTTTGCTGGGTATCTTCATTTTGTACGTTTTGTATCATCAGGACTTCCTCCACTTTGGGCTTGTACGTCCCTAGGTCGGATTCTAAGAACAGAACTTCATTGTCTTCCCCATATTCAGTTATCATCAATCTCAACCTTGGAGTGCTATCGATCTTGATCTGGTTCGAGACTCCTCTCCATGGTAGCCACATGTGTGCGAAATCAGTTGACACATACCCATTCAATTTTCGTGACCAATCTCGACTTAGGAGCATCCCATATGAATCTGGAATATCCACTACTGATATATCTATGAAATTTTGGACTCTTGGGTCTGCGGCCAATTGCATATGTATGTTGTTTAATTCACCCATGACTGGAACTTCTGTCTTGTCAAGCTGAGTGACTTTTCTTTTGGTAGGAGCGGGAGTTATACCTAGTCTTTGACAAACAGCCAGGGGCATCACGTTACTTGAAGCTCCGAAATCATAAAGGCAATTGTGTAGTAATTTTCCAAATATTCTAACTGATAGCAGGAACGGTGCCGGTTCATCTTTTGCTTGGGAAGGGACTGAGGTCTCCTCGCTAGGTTCTTGATGTTTGACTTCATTAATCTTTGAATGATCGTCCTTTGCTAGACTCTCCTCTTTTGAGTGATCTGTTTTGTTTGAAGATTTTCCTTTCTTGACCACATTTTTCTTGATCGCTACTTCCTTTTCTGGAAGAACCAGGTTAGTGGTGAGGTTTTCTTTGACAGTAGGCTGAGTCCTCTTAGTCTCGCCCCTTTTAAGTAATACTTTTCCTTCCAACATATCTTCCTTTTTAGCTGGGAAGGTTATGGTTTGGACCATGCATTCATTTTGTTCGGAATGTCCTTGTGGATCGGCCTCCTCTTGGGTCACATTGATAGTGGCTTGAACATTTGACCTAGATTCACTCAAACTGTTGATTACTGCATCTTTGATTTCTGACACTTTTAGCAACTCGTAGAGTGGTAGACTCACTTTGACTTTCTTGAGTTCATCCAACACCAGTGCGGCCAATCTTTTCATTTCATTTCCCGTGGGAGGTGCAATATTCCTTTGTCTGTATTCTTGAGTATTCTGCGGGTACTCTGGAATGTTGCTGGCTTGGGGATCCGACGGAGTAGAGAAATTGTTTGGAGGGATCGATGTAGTTAAAGGTTCTTGGTTCCTTTGATTTCTGTGATAAACTCTTTGATTCACACCTCTTGATGATTGATGAAATACCTCTTTTATGCCTTCTACTAGGACACTGTCATTCAATGGTGGAAAATAATACTCTGAATCTTCTATAGGTCCATTTGCAGATGCAGGTGGGAACTGGGATCCCGGTGGTACCATTGGTCCATTAGCAGATTCTGGTGGAAATCTTCCATTTTGTGTTTGACCAATTTCTTCTTGTGAATATCTGCAGGTTTCAACAATCATGGCTTGACCGTACTGCGTGGTTGGAACAATTTCGTATCCTGTCGTGGGAGGATTTTTAGGTGGATTAGTGGTGCGCATCTCTTGTTGGAAAATGTCAGCTGCAATCTTGAATTCAGGACACTGCAACTCAGAATGTTGGTTCGTATTGTGGAGTCTGCACCAACTGGACAGGGCCGCCTCTGCTAGAAACACTTTGCTTGCAGGAGGATTTTCTTGACTCTGTGAATTTGGTGGGTTATCTAGTGGCGTCACCACATTTCCGTTATTGGGAGCTGTATTCCATGGTCTCCTCTGGAAACCTTGATTGTTATTTCCTTGATAGTTATTTCTAAATCCTTGATTATTGTTATTTCCTTGGAAATTTTGGTTGTGATTTATCCTTTGCATGCTTTGGAGTTGATTATTCTGGTTCCTCAAATGAGTCACCTCAGTTGATAGCCTCTTGACTTGCTCAATCAACTCTTTCATTTCGTCCTTTTCTTCTTGTGTCCTTGACGAACTTGTGGCATTTTGCAGTTACACAGGTTGTGCGGGTGGAGCTTGAGAAATTGGAGCTCCAGGGTGAAGGACCAACTGATTTGCCGGCTGTATATTCGGATATGTTGCTTGCGGAATTGGATTCATGACTCGAGTTTGGTTGGCCAATGCCGTACCAACTGCCTGCATCTGGTTAGGTGCTGCGACAGGTCCCATATGTAGTAGTGGCCCAGTGATATTTTGTCCCATGTGCTTACTTACTTCAATAGCTTTTGCATAGGCCGCATTTAGATCATTCGGAGTCGGGTGCGTCCTTACGAACATAGCAGTGAGATGATCTAAGGCTCCATAGTAAATTTCTCTCGGATCTGCAATGAGATAAGGAGGACGTAGCATCGTGTATTTGCGGTGAAATCTGTTGTTGAAAGAAGTGATAGGTTCATGTTCTCTCCTTCGGACCTCTACAAATTGTCTATATAACTCAGCTGGTGTAGTTGGGATACCAAATTTGGCAATGAATGCGTCTTTCATCGCGTCCCAAGTCCTGATGGACCCTGTAGGCAAATGAATGAACCAAAAGTATGCCTCTTCTCCTAATGAGTAGGGAAAAAGCCTACATGCCACATCTCCATATTCAATTTGTCTGTTGCGAAGAAGGTCCTCAAACATCTTGATATGATCTTCAGCCGTGCGATGGAAATCACTGACATTGAACTTGGAACAAAAATGCTCTAGATTCTTTGGCATATCATGATAAACTGCAAATTCCAATGGTGATGGATTGTTGACTAGCCAACCATTAAGTATATGAGGAGGAGGAGGAGGCGGCGGAGCTCGTTGAGCCATTGTACTCTTTGAAGCTGAACTTGATGAACTGGCTTGGCCCTTCGTTTGAGAAATTGCCTGGATACTGGATTGGATTGCCGCTTGTACTTGTTCTTGAAGAACTTGTGATGACTCAGGAGATTCTTCCAATCTTAGTTCGAATTCTTTGGGAGTGCCTTCCCTTTTAACTCGCTTTGCCTTTGAAGTAAACTGAAGTTCACTTAGATTCTTGATGCCTGGTGTCGACCTCAACAACCTTTGATGTTTCTCGGGCGAGAAAGAACCAATGCGATCCAGCGTGAAATCTTGCGAGGATTATTGCGGGTTCCTTTGATTGCGAAGTTCTCTAGCTACGACCCTTTGATGTTCTTCAGCTCTATCTTCCTCTTGTTCCAAGATAATTCTGACTCTGTTATACTCAACTTCACTTCTCCTTGCGTTCCACGCTACTTGATCCAATTCTGAAATGATATCTTCTTGAGTGTTACCTATCTGCAAATTCGGTTGCACTACTTGATTCAATCCTTCATGTGGCAACACCATTGTACTTCATGATTATGTTTGCAATGTATTCCTTTTCAAAATCTTCGGACTTTCGGACTTTCGGAAGTTCAGGCCCTCCTTCTAGCGCCAATTCTGTTGAGCGCAGGAGGAGGGACAAAAGTCCTGCACAACTCCTTGCGAATGTGATTATCTATGAACAACTTGATAATGATCGAGGCATGATAGTACAAGCCCTCCTTCTAGCGCCAATTTTGTTGACGTGTATTTTGTACACCATCATACACAGAATAAAATACCTTAAGGCATCTTATCCTCTCTTGAAAAAAGTCTCTAACTGCTGAAGATTCGCATGAAGGATCAGTTAGGATGACTCCAATGTTCTGGTTAGTAGGGTCTCTACGTGTGGATAAGCACCAGTTGGTATGATGTGATTTGCTGTGTCCTCAAGGGGATCTTACACTCCGAAATTCCGAAATCTTACTAAACTAAGAAGCTTTTCAAAAAATAACAAAAGGGATAGGGTTTTGAAAGAATTTTAATCTAGTCTAACCCTAAGAATGACTTCGTGTGAACAAGACTTGGCAAGATTCAACCAACTTCAATTTTGCCATAAGATAACAACTCAATTGAAATTGATGCGATCTTCTAAGGTAACAAAATGATTTTCAATGCATCAAAGATCAAAGACACTACCACGAAGGTACATATCCAAGACACGATAATGATTGAAGGTTAAGTGATTCAAGGTATTCTCCAGTCGACCACGCAAGGCATTCCTACAATCAGCAAGAAGCTAGTGGTTTGGATTACGAATCCTACCAAAGATCAAGTTTCACACTATGTCCTTCAAATTAACACACTACTTTGATTGAGCATGATTCAAGTAAATTTAACAACCATGAAGATAACCAAGAAAGTTGCAACAAAACACCATAACTTCAATATTTCATTGATTTCAAAGTCATCATGTACAACAATTGCTTGAATTCCTCTCCTCAAACTCAATCTTGCTACAAAAGTAAAATTGCTTCTAATTTTAATCTCTCTAATCTCTCAACTATCTCTATCCTCTATTACTCTAGTTACAAATGAAAATGAAAAATGAGGGTATAAATAGCATCCTCAATTACAATGAATGGTCCAGATTGAAAGTAGATCAACGGTCAAGATCATGACACCTAAACCCTAATTAGGGTTTGTTACAAATGGCCTCCTTTTTACTGAACAATATTAAATGCATAGCCAAATATTAAATTTGGCACAAAAACCTAGGAGACATAAACCAATGACAAATAAGATGCCATGTCATCTATAACAACCTCTCATCTAGAATCTTATTCCCTTTCCAATTCTCTTTTTTAGCATATGCAATGAATCTTGATACGATTCCTTCGACCTCTGCAATTGGAATCTCGGGAAGATTCTTCATACTTTCTTCCAAATGGATGACTTGATCGAATGCATCTAGAAGAGCTGCGTCCCATGAAGATTCAAGTTCCTTTGTTCTTTCAATCAGGAGCAAGGTGGCAAACATCTGATCATATTGCTCATCTATAACATTAGCGTCCTTGCAAAAGATGACCTTGATTCTATCCTCTAATACCTGCATATCCACATCTGTCTCGACCTCGATCCTTCTGCCAAGAATGGTACGAAGTACCTCAAATACTCTGTCCTGGATAGGATTGATCACCTCCTCAACTTGGCTACATTTAGTACTGATGTCCTCGAAGAGAACACTCTTCATATGGAGTAAGGTTGACCACTGAAGCAAACTGTGAGGTCCTCCATCCATGATCTTTTCTTGCGCTAAGACCTTCCTTGATGTGTGTTTAATTACTTTCAAGACAGGAATGATAACATCTTTGGTATGGGCAAATGCGGCTACTGTTATCATCAAATTGTGGATTATCTCAAGAACCTGGATAGCCTGATGAATAATCTTCATCATCCTTGTTACAAACTATATGGCCATTGTATGAGATTTATCCATCTAAGTACTTGTACGCTGGACCATATTCCTGAATCTTTCTACCTCATTGATTGATTGAAGTGGAAGGGCCTGCATTGGTGATCTAGCTGGATCCTGATGTCCTAAAGGTTCATTGATGTGATTGAAATATGTCCTCCATGCACCTCTCTCTCTCTCAAGCTTTCTATTCTTCTCCATTTCTTCTCTAAGCTTGTCCTTCAATGCTTCAAATGAATCGGTGGCATCATCCAACGTCTGCTCTGCTGTGGATGGTCCTAGCTCAAAAGTCTGTATATCATATTCCTCTGCTAGGATCTCACCTTCATATTTGTCTACTGCCGGTGTAGCTATCTGCAGTTTTCTGGATCCAGTCTCATCTCGAATCATCTTGGACATCTTGGTAGCCTTTCTCTTCTTTGTTACTTCGTGAGAACGTCCAACAAGGCTCTCTAAATCAATTGCATTGTCCTCGTCCTCTACTACGATCACCTTGGTTAATCTTTCCTCCAACCAATCTGGGATAGCCGATCTTGTCTCTTGAACTTGAATTTCCTTATGTATTATTTCTTCTTGTCTGGGAGGAGATGTCATTTCATTGTCTTCTTTATCTTCATCAAACTCATAATCTTGGAGAGATCCATCTCGTGACCCTTGCTGTGCCTGTCCTTCCTCCTGCCTGTCGTTCTGTACCATCGACTCCATGGATTCTTCCACTTGAAGTGTCCTTTTCTCTTGTTGAGAAGATGTGCCGGATGAACGATCTCGGTTGGCCTCTTGTTTCTTCTTGGAAGATTCTCTCTTTCCAGGTCTCTCTTTCCTCTTCGAACCTCTTGGATGGAGATTGCCCTCACTGGCACATCGAAGGTTACCTTCACCTGAATTTCTAGGATTAGGATTGCCTTCACTCACACTAGCTCCACCTTCGGCTGGTTTCTCTTCCAAAGTGAAAGTCATAGTTATGCCTTGCTCTCTCAACTTCTGATGCTGTACGTCAACCCATCTGCGAGTACAAGACAAGACTGGAGCCATTAAAGCATCTAAATCCACGACCTCAGGCTCATTCCAATCTAACCTTATTGATATGCTTTCTCGATCATAGGATGACTGGATATGTCTGCCACTGTCCTGTGCTTGGTCGGCCACTCTGTAAATCCTACATTTCCTGATGAAATCCAAAGGCAATCTAGAATGCATCTTTCGTTTCACTTCAAGATCATCTAAGAGATTCATCATGAAATCCTCAATTTGGTACTCATGCTTGAATTTCCTACCGACTGTCTCCTCTAAATGTCCATGTGGATCAAAGCTTTCCCTCAAAGCAAAGGTTGAAAAAGAATACAAGGCTAATTCCTTCTCTGCGTCATCCATGGCTAAAGCATTAGGACATACCTCAACTGAATTGCCCAAAATGATAGGTACTGGAACTCCATTCCCATGTCTGTGTCTGAATGCCTTCGCATACGCTGCCAACTGTCTTGTTACTTCAAGTAACACAATTCTGTCTGTCGGATATCTCGGCAACATGTATGGAGGTAAAGGACATCCATGCACTCTAATATAAGTAAACTTCGGAAATTGGATAAACCATGCACCGTACCTCTTGATTAATTCCTGTGCATCTTGAGATAATCTGTTGTGAATCCCACCTTGCAACGTCCTTGTGATGTTCATCGTGAAGGTATCATTAACTAACTTGTAGTGGCTCCCTGGCGGATGATGCAAGTAGGCATAGGAATCACAAGCTCTGACCTCACCGGGTCCTCTTCCAATCACTCCTCTGTGAGGTAGTCCTGCGTACTCAAAACTCCTGATCAATGCATAGATGACGTATGAACTCATGTGGAAGGACTTGGTAGCCTTGAGTCTCCTCAACTGTACGTCCAAGCAATAGCTAATCATTCTAGCCCAATGTATCGTACCTTTCCCTTGAACAATCACCTGGATGAAGTAGAACATCCACTTCTCAAAGTAGAAGGCCTGAGGGGCTCCTGTAACTCGGTTGAGCATTGTGATCAAATCTCTGTACTCCTCCTGGAAATCAATCCTGTGCGGTGTGTTCGGGATCTTGCTTAGACGGGGACGGCTCTTGAGTAACCAGTTCTTATTAATTATGCTTAGACAAGCATCTGGATCATCTTCGTACATTGACCTGGCTCCTTCTATGCTCTTATATATCATGTCCCTGTGCTCTGGAAGATGGAACGCTTCACTTATAGCTTCCTCTGAAAGGTACGCCAAAGTGTTTCCCTCATTGGACACGATCGTTCTGGACTGTGGATCATAGTGACGAGCACACTCGATCATCAACTCATGGCACCGAACAGCTGGAGGAAAGCCGGCCGCCTTAATGATGCCACTCTCGATTATTCTCCGGGCGACAGGTGATGGCTTGCCAATGTAAGGGACCTCTCAAAACTTCTTCGTGCTGAAGTTACCCAAGTTAGTATCTCCAATGTTGCTCCACTTCGACACGATCTTAGTCTCCACTTCTTCGGTCTTCTGATCTTCTTTCATGAGAGCTGAACGACTGGTGGATGCTTCCGCCTTCGGGGTCGCCATACCTACACAACATTTCACAATGAGAAACTAGATCTTGCAATATATAACATAGATTAGAGAATATTTTAGGAAACTTCATGATAAGTCTTAGAGTTATCATTTCCTAAAAAACGATTGAGCTAGGAATTCAAAATTCAAAATTCAAAATTTAAGCTATGACGATCTAAAACTTAAAACAATAAAACCAAATCGCCATACCTCACGAGAGAGCTAACTCTAGAATGCAAATGAATAAAATCGCCTAGGCAAAATTGAAGTTATATAGTCTTCAACGTGATCTCTCCTTCAAAATAGCAACTTCGCCACCTTTGATATGTCCTTGACGTAGTCTCCAATATCTTCTTCAAGTTCGCACAATATGAAACTTTAGATTCGCACCACCTTGGATAATATTGGCGCCACCTTGCTTGAAATGAAATTCGCACTTGAACACAATTTCGCACTTCTCCCTTTGTCTTCCAAATCGCATGTGAAATGGCAAAAAAAAATGATAATGTGAAAATGAAGATTTTCACCCTCCTTTTATAGCGCTCACCTCATATTCTCCTTGAGGCCGACTTGGTAATTAAATAAGGCAATTTAAACGATTTTTAAATAAATACAAGGGCCGACCTCCATAAAACAATAAAATACCAAGCGCTCCCTTTGATTTTTTTATTAAATTAATACTTAATTATTAAATGCCTTCATTTTAATTAATAAACTTGAATTTTTTTTTTTTTACAAGGCAAAATAATTAATTAATACCAAGCGCAATATTTAAATGCTAATCAATTGAATTTTTTAATTTATCGAATTTTAGCATTTAAAATAAATTCAAAGAAATGTGTTTGAGCGCCAAAATTTTTAAGATGGGAAATACAAACCTCATCGCCCTGGTCCCTGACTGAGGGACAGGAGCATTTTTTGCATTTTGGGTCATTCTTCTTCACGATGGCACTTCAAGTTATATTCATTTGATAAAACACATCTCCTTGGACCTCTTCAAATCGTCAAGCCGTAAAAATCTTGCAAGGACAAAGCAATATTTGATTTTAAGCTCCGGTCCTTCACTGAGGGACAGGAGCGATTTTCTTCCTGAGGCATTTCCGTGTTCGTGAAATTCTTCAATTTATATTCAACGGAAAGATCACGCCTTTCTCTATCACTTGCATTTCGAAATTTATCTTGACCCTGCAGAGACAGTAAGATTTTTGAAAACGAGCTCCGGTTCTTCACTGAGGGACAGGAGCGATTTTGCTCCTACAGGCCAAAATATCAAGATTTCACAAATTTAATCACTTCACAAGGCGAAAACAAATCATTTCAAATGCCTAGGGTCAAAAATCAAAAAGGTCAAAATTTGGTCAAAATTAGTCAATTGGACAAAAATTCACATTTCATCTTCAACACTTAGACAAATTTAAGCTCTGCACTCAAAATTTCCAATTGAAAATAGACCATTTTGGCGAATTCATTGCATTCAAAATTGCATCCTACGAAAGGAGGCTCAAAAAGCTCTCAAAACTGACTGGATTTTGGCCTGAAAAGACGGCAATTAAAACCCTAAGGCTTGACCCTAAATCCAGACAATTGACTGACTAACAAAACCCTAAAAAACGAAGCGAAAGGCGAGCGAAAAACGAGCAAAAAGAGGGGGTCCCCATTTCAAATGGGGCGATGTGTGAAATGGTCACAACAAAACCCTAATTAGGGTTTGTTACAGCAATTACATAACATTTAATGCTTGACCAATGATAAAATTATATTTTAGGACACATGTCCAACATTGAATTCTAACCAATAAAAATTAAGGTTAGGTGAGATAAATAATATTTGATGAATTGACACGTGTCACTTGCTCCACTCTTGGATGTATCAGGTTCAATGTATTTGGACGTGTTGATGAATGAAGGTGAGTTGTCACCACCTCAGCTACTTGCACGCCTTGTAACTCATCACAAGTGTGTGGTTGACTGCTCTTGACCTTGATCATTGTATTGAGGATTGATCTCCCATGCTCGCTGATGAAATTTTCCTCCTAAGTTCATCATCCTTGTAGTAGTTGCAATGCTTGATGTCATGATGTAAGGCGACCCCTATGTATTGCTACATAATGCGTAGAAGCCCTGGCCCTAATCATGATTTGCATTGGAATTGATGCCTTGACTTTCATCCCTGATGTTGCAACTTCCTCCTCCATGCCTTCTAGCCTTGCTGAAGTGTTGTGGAGAGCTTTCCTTCTTTGTTGCAATGTTTCCTTGAAATTCTTGCAGCTTGCTCCTTCACCCTCTTTTATAGTCGCCTGTAAAACAAACAAGGATAGCATCAAACACACGATATAGGCAGATTTGACCAACCTCTAATCTAATATGCATTCTAAATGATGGTAAAATGGTGACTTGATCTCTGATTTCCACATCTGATTCTGTAATGTTTTAAGGTCTGAGGCCTGATTTGAGTTTCTGATTTTTTTATGTTTTATGTCTGATCTGCCAAAGTCGTGGATTTGCCTTGGGCGTGGATTTTGGAGGGTCGTTTGAGTCCATGAATAGTCATCATCATTCAAGCTTGTAAACTCCAAGACTTAGTCAATTGATTCACCCTCATCATGTTGTTGATCTTCATTCTCCAAGTCAAGGATAAAGTGAGTGCATTGTTTCTCTTTCATTTCATGGATCAATCTTGCCATTTTCATGCTTGAGTTGTGGATTTTAGCACCTCATGGATGTGCTTAAGTCATGGGTGGATCTTCATCACTCACCTTCATCATGTTGATTTATCCATCCAACTCACTTCAAGGCATGTTTGTTATCACTCATCACGACATTGGGACCTTGCAACTTACCTTCATCTCTGCTTCCCATGATCCCTAAGTTATGGATTTCCTTAGGTCATGGATTTCCATAGGTCATAGATTTCCATGAGTCGTGGATTTTGGTGACTCAAGGACAAACTCATTGACCTCTACTTCAAGTTGATTGCTTCATTGTTTGTCTAAGTTGATCATTTCAATGCCTTTGTTTGCAAACTTGGAGGATTCTAAGGCTGAATTCAATTAAGTGCAACCTTTTCTCACCATCAACTCAATGTCACCAAGTTGTGGATTCTACCTAGGTGTGGATTTTGCTTGGATGTGGATTTCTGGAGGTGGTGGACAAACTCACTGTCACCTCTTAAGTTCAATGTTTTCACCAAGTGGGAGATAACATCGTTGTGCGGTTGACTTTGTGTTGCATTGCTTCTCATAATCATTCTAAGTATTGAATCATCTTCATCAAGCACTTCACCCTATGGTCGTGGATTCATGGACAAACTTGATCACATCTCTCCAACTCATCGATTTTGCCAAGTGAAGGATAACACTGCTGCAAGGGTTACTTGATGTTAACTTTCCTTGTCATAGCCACTCTAAGCATTAAGTCACTCAAATTATATGCCTCTTATTCCTTGAAAGATCGATCACCTCCTCTTAGGCATCAAGCCACTGAATTTGTGGATTTATGAAGATCATGGATAGATTGATCATCCCACCTCTCACTTGTCTTGAGCATTGAGCCTTTCAAGTTGTCGATTTGAGCAAGTTGTGGACAAATTGTGTCACCTCACCTCAAGGTCGGGGATTCCACCAATTCGTGGATTTCATGAGGTCATGGATTTGAGCAAGTTGTGGATTCCACCACTTCATGGAATTTTCAGTTTCATCCACGCTTATCTTTTTCTTGAAATCCACCTCTAGGAATACCTCACATTCCTTGATTGATTGCTCCACTTAAGTTCTATGTGATCATGACTTCATTGAGTTCATTCTTTGACATCCTCGCAACATGACACCGTTGACAACTTTCCTAACTTGACAACAACATTTTGCACTTCTCCACCACCTCATCTGTAAAAGTCAATTCCATTGCTCTACCATGTACTCCAAACACGAAACATGACTCCCTGACTTGACCACCTTCTGACAATCAAGGCACTGCATCCTCTCACAAGCAAAAGGTTAATGATTAAAGAAACTACTGCCAAGCTAAGCAACCTAAGCAAAAGAACTAACCTACGAGCAAAAAAGTCGGGGTCCTCATTTGCAATGGGGCGATGTGTGAAAATGTCACAACAAAACCTAGGTAGCCTTCCAAATTTAGTGAAGCTAAATTGATAGTGCCCAGCTGCTGAAATTTGTCACATGTGATTCCAATATATTCTCTTAGAAATTGAGAAGGCTCATTTCTTTGACAAATTTGAGTTGAACAAAAATTCATTCACAAACAAGTTGGTAAATTAAATCTTTGCTATACATTTTGCCATACAAAAGAATGTACATAGGAGGGCATCACTTATTAGAAGGAAGGAATAAGTTAAAAACTACATAGCCTTAATGAATGTGGTGACTTGTTGAAGGAAAAAGAAACTCGTGATATCATTTTATTGATTGTGGTGAAAGGCTCATTTGAATGCTACCTAGGAGCCTTGTTCTAAATGGATGTTTATGCAGAACACAGTCCTACTACTGAGAGGGGGGGCGGGGGGAGGAGTGAATCAGTAGTCGATACAATATTTAAACCTTAGCGACTCTTATAAAAACTTTAATGCTCAACTTGTGTGCAACTAAAACTGTTTAATCTTCAAACTGAAATCTGAAAGAGAATGTAATTGGAACATGAAAGCAAAGCATCCACACAAGGACAAAGCACAATATTTTACATGGAAACCCAGGATGGGAAAACCACGGTGAGATATGCTGCTAGGATCTACTGTCCTAATCCAGCCTCACAGTCAAGAAAGTTTACAAACTTTTAGGGCACCGACCCAAGGAATCACCAAATCCCTTATTCAAAGCACCAACTTCTTAGAGTCACAATTCAACATTCTGAGCAACAACTCAGTACATCTAAAATACGACTTTTATGAATGTAATATGTTCAAAACTACTACTGATTTCAACTTCGGTAGCACCACATTTTAAATATTTGAGACATCAGAACAGACTTTGAAAGTCTGATTATTAATAACCTCCACATATGCTATGTAATGTTGCTTTTAAAACTGAGACATGCAAACAAAATGTCTCCAGATAGAACACTGTCAACAATCACATTAATCTGCAAATTCAATCTGAAACGGTTTTGAAGAGAATGTACTGTTGAAAACAATGCTGTGATAAACCCCAATCTGTATTATACCTGATTCCAAAACTCCACACTATTTGTTTTCACACGAACCACAAGGACTTCAAAAACTTCTTATTACTCTTAAATCAATTTATATTGTGTACATGTATTTTATTGTAATTTTAGGAGCTTCTATTTTTACTTCTGTTATCGCTTGTTTCTTTTTAGAAACATTGATCTTTGTAATTCTATTTAATGATCTTCTCGATCATTTGTAAATCAATCTGTTTTTACTGAATACCATTGTATTATGGCATCAAGAGCCAACTCACTACACCATACACCCCGCAGCAAAACGGTGTTGTTGAGTGGAGAAACTGCACGATTACCGAAATGGCCTGGTCTATGCTTGAACACAAGAGTATTCTGAAGAAATTTTGGGTTGAAGCAGTTAATACTGCAGCCTATCTTTTGGATCGGTCTCCTACTGTGGCCGTGAAGAAGAAGACTCTGGAAGAGGCCTGGTCAGGCCACAAGCCCATAATAAGTCACCTCAAGGTTTTTGGCTCCACTGCCTTTGTTTGGATCCCTGATGCGAAACGCACCAAGTTGGATGCCAAGAGTCAGAAACTCATGCTCACTGGCTATAGTGATAATCACAAGGCCTATCGACTGATTGACATTGAGACAGATCGTCTCATCTTTAGTCGTGATGTGGTTTTTGATGAGGATCGAGGGCCATTTCAGCTCTATTCTCCAGTTGTGGATTCTGCAGATCAACCTTTGAAGGCTTCAGACTTGGGTGTTCGTCTTCCATTAGGTCCACCTGATGGGAGGGCTCCAACTGTTCTAACTCCTGCACCTTCACTAGTTCCTTCTCCTGCAGGATCACCTAGACATGCAGCTGCACCACCTGATTTTCCACAAGATATATCCGATCTTCTGTAAGATGACCCTGATCTTGTTGCACCTCTTGCATCTGATGTTGGCACTTCTACTCTCCGGCCTAAATGGTGGGCTAAGACACTTGCTGATCCTCATGATGATGAGCTCATCGAGGGTAGAACTACTCATAAAAAGAGCAAGCAACTTGATTATGTCAATTTTGCTCTCATGGCCAACATTCACAGTGTGTATGAACCTCAAACATACATAGAGGCGAAAGGGATACTTGAGTGGGAGCAAGCTATGGCGACTGAGCACCAGAGCTTGCTAAAAAATAACACTTGGGTTCTGTTAGATCTTCCTCCAGGGAAGAAACCCATTGGGTGCAAATGGGTCTATAAGGTAAAATACAAGGCTGATGGCACTTTAGATAAGTACAAGGCTCGTCTTGTTGCCAAAGGCTTCTCTCAGCGTGAAGGCACTGATTACGTGGAAACCTTTGCTCCGACTGCAAAGATGAGCACCATCAGATTAGTCCTAGCCATGGCAACTTAGTATGGCTGGAAGGTCCATCAAATGGACGTCAAGAGTGCCTTCCTAAATGGTGAGTTATAGGAAGAGGTCTACATGACACCTCCTGGATTCAAGGTTGCCGGTAAAGAACACCATTTGCTCACACTGGTGAAAGCACTCTATGGCCTGAAGCAGGCTCCTCGGGCATGGTACATGAAAATTGATAAGTACCTCACAGATCAGGGTTTCCAGAGGAGTCCATCTGACTCAAATCTGCATGTCAGGACTATTGGCTGTGATATCATCATTCTTTTTTATTTATGTTGATGATATGATCATCACTGGCAGCTCAGCATCTTTGGTTCACGGAATCAAACAGAATTTATGCCAGTCTTTTAACATGACCGACCTTGGGCTTCTGCACTACTACCTAGGTGTTGAGGTTTGCCAATAGTCTCATGGCATCTTCATTTCTCAGTCCAAATATGCTAGGGCTCTGCTAGACAAGTTCAGAATGCAGGACTGGAAACCTGCATCTACACCTATGGAGAGAGGCCTGAAGTTGTCGACCAAATCTGGTTCTCCAGTTGAGAATGCATCCAATTTTAGGCAACTAGTGGGTAGTTTAATATATCTCACCTCCACTAGACCTGATCTGAGCTATGCAGTCAGCCACATATCCCGCTTCATGACAACTCCTACATCAGAACATTGGGCTGCAGCGAGGCGGATCCTACGCTATGTCAAGGGCACTTCAGACTTTGGTATCCTTTATGGACGAACCAAAGATCCCAGACTCATCGGTTACACAAATTCGGACTGGGCAGGCTCTGTCGATGACAAAAAGTCTACATCCGGATATGTCTTCAGTTTGGGCACAGGTGCTATCACTTGGATAAGTAAGAAGTAGCAGGCTGTAGCTCTTTCCTTGACTGAAGTTGAATATTGAGGAACAGTCAAAGCAGCTTCTGAGGCAGTTTGGCTTCGCCGGATGCTTTCAGACATCCAATTGTCTCAAGCCAATGCTACACCCCTCTTCTGTGACAATCAAGGGGTGTTGAAACTCGCAAAGAATCCAGTCTTCCATGAGAGAACCAAGCATGTTGAGCTTCACTGTCACTTCATCTGCAAGCTGGTTGACGATGGATCCGTGGATTTGCAGTATATTCCTACAGAGGACTAGACTGCAGATATCCTCACCAAGTCCCTACTTCCGGATAAGTTTGCTAAGTTTAGAGGGCTCCTTGGTGTAGTAGACAGATTAACCATTAAGGGAGGGTACTAAGATATTATCCTTATTTGTTTATTTAATGGTTAATCATGTATTTTATTGTAATTTTAGGAGTTTCTATTTTTACTTCTGTTATCGCTTGTTTCTTTTTAGAAACATCGATCTTTGTAATTCTAGTTAATGATCTTCTCGATCATTTGTTAATCAATCTGTTTTTACTGAATACCATTGTATTATGTACAGCACTTGAAAATCAAACTTTTAAAAACAACTTCTTTCTTTCATGTGTTTCAGGCACACTCACTCATATGCATCTTTGAAATAGACACCAGTATATAAGATAAGTTTGTACATCAGACCTTAACCGAGTTAGTTGACAGTTTTAACATCAGTTATAACTGTTGTCTTAGTTAAGACAAATAGCCTCTTATTTACATTCGATATTCTTCTCAAACAAGAAAGAAAAGCCTTAACTGTCGAAGACAGTTAGGATCTGATATATCTGTCTTAACTGCTTTTCTCCTTAATTAGTCAACATTCACAGGTCTGCATTCACACTGATTTGAAGAGACTAAACAAGAAATCATGTACAGGAGACGTGTTCATGAAAGATTGCGTTCTCAAAACAGAGTAAGATACTGTGACAATTTGTTTGTGTTGTGATACACAATCAGTAGTTCAGTTTTGTTCATCATACTAACATTCTTTATTGTTTGTATTTGCTTAGTGGGTCCAGATCAAAGAACAACAAATCTGCAACAACAGACCTGCAAAAAAATGGGAGACAAACAGCAAAACCCCACAATCGATAGTATGTACTTTGCCAAGTAAAAAACCTTTCGAACTGATTCAAACTAATTCCAAACTAATTCTCTGCAAGTATATGAATGGAAACATAATTGACATCAATGACAAACAATACTGTCAACAATTTAGTCAATATAAACCACTGAAGTGTGAGATGCTGCCGATAAGAACAAATCCTTATTCTACTCTTTTTGGAGGAGAGAGATTAAACCATTCAATAATAACTTTCTGTTTAATGATGTCTTCATTGTGTCCATGACACTAGACAAACTTACAACATGTGATTTAAATTAACTGATATCATAATTGAATCTGTTTTAGACTGACTTTGCACAGGCTCATGTTAAATTTTTAGTAGATATATTCAAATGTTCACATTTTTAACCAGCTTCTTTTAGTTTGTTTAAGTTATTTTAAATTTATTTGTCTTTGTATGAATATCTAAAAAATGGCTTAAAATTAAAATATGTTAAAAAATAACTTAACCAAATTAGAAGAAGCTGGTTAAAAATGTGAACATTTAAATATATCTACTAAAAATTTATCACGAGTCTGTACAATGTCAGTCTAAAACAGATTCAAATATGATATTGGTGAATTTAATTGCTTGGTGTAAGCCATCTTCCTGCCATCCCCAAAATCTGGGAAAAATTTGCCGCACATGAAATCCGTCTTCCTGAAAATTGGAGAAATACTGGAGTTTTCTGAATAATGTGTTGCACATGTTAAGAATTCTCTTGTAGCAAGGTTCAATTCAGGATTTCTAATATTACAAGAGGAATGGACAAACTTTAATGTGATTAAACACAATTGAAACAAAAGATTTTGAGGGATGGTTACATCTATTGCCTTTTGTTGTGTGATTTTCCAACAGGATTTTAGAGTTAGTCCTTGAATCCATTGAGTTTATATGATTCACTTATTTTTTCTCTAAAAAGGTATGCTCCATTTTTTTTTGAAAATGCCATCTAATATCTAATTTACCTTTATTTTTGTTTGCAGTGGAGCATCCAGAAGTTGTGTTTTGAATTTGACATAGAGCCGTATGCACAAAAAAGGGACAACTGTGTTAAGGTGTGTGTACTCTTGGTTTTTATCTTTTCATTTTATGTCTTTTAGGAAGCCTCATAATCTATTATTCTATTCCTGCTAAGCCATGTGTTAATTTATACAAACTGTTAGCCTGCAATGCATAATATTCTTTTAGCTTTCTTGTTTGTCATGTATAGTGTACCTACAGGATATCTTGTACTTTGGAGAAATGCTTGACATGGTAAAAGCAAAGTGTTGATCAATATTATAATGTTTTAACTAGGCTAAGCAGTTGAAATAGAAAATATTAAAATAAAACAAATAAGAAAATGATGAAGCAAAGTGTTGATCTCTTCAAAAATTGATGGAAATTTGGGATAGGAAAGAAATCCTAGGATAATTATTTGAGGCAGTCAAATAGCTCTACATTTGGTCAATGGAACTTATGGTGGGAAAGGAATGCTAAATTTTCTAGGAAAAATAGCTAGATATTTTGGCCATGAGGTTCGAAATTTGGTGAACTTCAAAAAATTGTAAAAAAATTGCTGAAATTTGCCTGTTGTTCGTCTGATGAAGGGTGTAATTTTTGAAAAGCACACAGAAAATACTAAGAAGGGGACGCGGTGGGGGGGGTGGTGGTGGTGGTTAATCAGTATTTTAAACATTTTTAAAAACAAGAAACCACATAGAGAGAGCAAACATCAAGATGCAAACACTGAATTTCACGTGGAAAACCCTTTTGGGTAAAAAACCACGACACACAATAGCTTTCATTAACAAAATGGGCACCAACCGAGATTACACAAGTGAGCACCAACCCTCCTAGAAGCACCAACTCCGTTCAGATTTTTACTACAGATAGTAGATTGAAATTAACAGCATTAATAGCATACATTAATCCTCCACCAGTTTTGACTCCAAGGTCAAGCTTTAGCAGCAAAGTAAGTGATAATCCATATGAAGCACTTCAAGTATCCAAGACCCCCAAGAATGTAGTTCGGTTTTCTTCAGCACAGAAAGAAAAACAAATGTTTGATCAGCTAGACTCCCATTATTGCATTCGACTTCATTACCATACCTGACTCAAAACCATGATACAATAATTTTCTGTCTTCTTTGCTAAATACAGTCACTTAACATCATAAAACAAACAAACTTCAGAGCTTTTTAGCTGAAAAAAAAATAGTTATGATTTGCCTTCTTTTTACATGCCTCAGAAGCATTGCATCAAAACAAAAACGAACTCAGCTGAATTAATAGAAACTTATTTTCTTATTTTTTAAAACCAGACTGTGCGAACATAGAATGAAATAATCGCATGTGCCAATTGACGCACATTCTCCTAGCATAATCTCCAATAAGTATCAGAAAAAAAATGATAGTAAAAAAAACCTATAATATCCACAATAGAAAAACACTATAGGCAAAAAGAAATTCATCCTATCACCACTGCAGCAAGAATCCAAACATACACAAAAAATGTATATTCCAAAAGGAATCTCTGTTCGATTCATCAAGGCAGAAGGGCATACAAAGACTTGAAGCAGCCCCACTCACGCCATTGCACAAAAAATGGGGATAAATTAATTTCCGACTCCGTCCAGATGATGGCATACCAAATATAACGCCATGTTGAAAAGACCATTGCAGCCCATTAATAAGTTAAACGTGCTTCTTTTTATCAGCTGATTTGAATATTTAACCTTCAAAAATGATGTGGCAGATACTGCTGACTAAGCAAGTGAAGTGGACAAGTAGCGAGCTCAAGTTGGCACCCAAGCAACTCAAGCACACAACCAAGTAGCTCAAGTAGGTAACCAAATAGCTCAAGTAGGCAACCAAGTAGTTCAAGCACACAACCAAGTAGCTCAACCAGGTAGCCAAGTAGCTCAAGCACACAACCAAGTAGCTGATGAAAATTTGATGGATAATTAGTAGCTTGACTAGTATTTCATTCCAATTCTCTTTTCAACAAAGCTTTGACATCAATGACAAAATAATCAATAATTTTTTCTATAAATAAATTTAAAGAGAACAATTTTTAGGGTTTTTTCTTCATGTTTTTAATGGTTTGTGATTCACCAAGGGTTTCAAATGAATCTGAATTCCCCCGTAAAGAACCAAATTAAAAAATTGTGAGCCCTTCTTGACCCCTTTCCAAATTGCAATTAAAATTAAATTTTTTTTTTGATAAACGTCATGCAAATGTCAACCCTATGCCCTATCCGACAGACTAGTGGCATCATCAAATGTATTGTTAAAGCATTCCCATCATTTGCAACAGCCAACTCAGGTTTGTGATTTCTTTCCTGCCCGCAAATGAGTAATTCATTAGAATGAACTTTATTATTTTAATATTTAATAAAAATCATTCTTAAATTTATTAATATTATATCATATGTTCAAAATTTATTTGATATATATGTATATAATTTAATTTTGGTAGTTATTTTTTTATTAATATATATATATATGTTATGTCTTTGATATTTTAAATTAATTTATAATTTTAAACTATAAATATGGATATATGTATAATCTAATATGTTCTTGTATAAGTGAGCCTAAATAGAAATATTAAACTATTTGAACAATTTTGTGGATATATTATTTATATTTAAAAAAAAATTAAGTTTATATAAAGCAAATTTGATGATGAATTTTTTGTCGATTTTTTTTCCTTTGTCAAACTTAAGCCAAATTTTATTGTTGTCAGACATGAACTTGAACTTGAACCTTGTGACATAGGAACACATCATGGGCAAAAATAGAAGCTTTCATTCTTGAAATAATCAATTTATGGGAGGAGACATATGAGAAGGAGGGCAAAGATCATATGGAAACTAGCAAAGGAAAAGTTGCCTCAGATTCATTAGAAGGGAGATCTCCTTGATAATTGGATAATGCAGAATGGAACTAAAAAGCCAAAGTAAAATGGACAACACTGCCTTAGAAATTAATCAAGCTCAACTTTGATGGGGTGGCAAAATTCATGACTTGTAAGGAGGCATATTTTGAGATCATGAAGGCCAATATTGCTTATGCTTTTGATCTAGGAGAAGAGACAACAATACTACAGATGCTTTGATACATTTGTTTGGCATCATGATTTCCAAGTAGAAAGGTTGGAAGAATATAAATGTGGAAAGATATCCCAAAATAATCATTAAAGTGGTCAAGAAAGTGGTACCAAAGTCATCAAAATTCGACAAAATTAATAAGGAGCTTAAAAAAATTGGTGAAGTTGTAAGAGAAGTTTTAAATGCGAGAAGAAAATGCAGTGGCATATTTAACAACCAATAGAAGTCTTATTCAATATGAACGAGAAAAAATGGTAATGAATTTTTGGCCTTGTAATTGCTTCAAATTATTAATGATTGGAGATTGTCAAAGATCATGAAGTAATTCAAGATGAATAATGGAAAGAGATTAAAAAAAGGTGACAAGTGTTGTTATGTAGCTAGGTCGGATCCCTTCTAGGGCCGACCTAGTTCACCTAAGTGCTAAGTGGCCTTTGGCCTTAGCAATTTGGGATATGTTTAACTGGGCCTATTTGGGCGATTGTGTAATATATTATAATAGGGTAGGCCCTATTTGGGCACACCTAATATGTAACTTGTAAAGTGTTATTGGTCAAGTCCTAACCGATGTAACTTGTGATATTGGTTTGACCCTATAATGTAACTTGTGAATTTGTAATTTGGTGCCAAAGCCGACCTAGGCATAAGGGTTAAGGGCATGTATATAAAAGAAAGGTGACTTGTAGTCACAAGTGCATTAAGTTGTAAGGAAAATTCATCTCAGAATCTGCGAGTTCCTCTAGCAGTGATTAGCATTTGCAAGTCATCTCTAAGGCAGCGAATTAGATCTTCCAGTCAACAATCTGTTTCCAGGCTGAGCGAATATCTTGCTAGGTCAGCTGAAGTCATTCTAGGCTGCCTAACCTGCTATAGGCTACCGAATCTACTGCAGGACATTGAATCCTTGAGTTAGCTGTGCGACATCTTCCAAGTGCAAGCTCAATCCATCAACAAATCATATTTTGGGCATCATTATTGGATTGAGATCAGAATCAAGGTTCAGATAAGTAGGGTTTCGTTGCTTATGTTTTGTGCCCTAGTTGGGCAAGGTTGTAATCTGGCTCTACCTTATTCTAATCAAATATGAGATTCTTTGTTGTTGGGTTTTTCCTCCAAGAGGGAAGTTTTCCTAGGGTATCATCGTGTTATGTGTTTACTTTACTTTGCATTCTTATTTTCTGTTAATTTTAGCAATCAGATGCTAATCGCTCCTGGAGGAACTCGCAGAATCAGAGATGAATTTTCGTTACAATTTAATGCACTTGTGACTAGAAGTCACCTTTCTTTTATATACATGCCCTTAACCTTTATGCTTAGGTCATCTTTGTCACCAAATTACAAATTCACAAGTTACATTATAGGGTCATACCAATGTCACAAGTTACATCGGTTAGGACCTGGCCAATAACACTTTACAAGTTACATATTAGGTGTGCCCAAATAGGGCCTGCCCTATTATAATATATTACACAATCGCCCAAATAGGCCCAGTTAAACATATGCCAAATTGCTAAGGCCAAAGGCCACTTAGCACTTAGGTGAACTAGGTTAGCCCTAGAAGGGATCCGACCTAGCTACATAACAACACTCCCTCTTAGCTAGGAAGGATTCCTTCTAAATGACGAAGTCACACAGTGACTACTACCATGGCTACTCCCATGGATGAGACACACCATAGCTACTCCCAGAGGGTGAACAAACTCATCATGGAACGTCTTCCATGATACCCACCATACCTACTCGCAGAGGGTGAACAAGTACACCATGATACCCGCCATACCTACTCGCAGAGGGTGGGTCCACCATGACTATTCGCAGAGGGTGGAATGAGGGCTCTAATCTTAGACTTCTCCCAGAGAAGAATGCAATACCACCATGCTTACTTGCAGAGGGTGGAATGAGGGCTTTCACCTCAACCTTCTCCCGGAAGATTGCCTTAACCGGGGGCTTTCACCTCAATCTTCTCCTGGAAGATTGTCTTAACCGAGGGCTTTCACCTCAATCTTCTCTCGGAAGATTGCCTTAACCAAGGATATGGCTTCCTCTGAAGCTGAAACAACAAACAAGATCTCTCTGAAGCTGAATACAACAAGCTCCCTCTGAAGCTGAAAACAACAAGTTCCCTCTGAAGCTGAACCTGATCATAGTATCACCAACTAAGCTATGTCTCTTAGTCTTCAGCCTATGATGCTTCCTCACAGGATGTCTCAAAACCTTCCTCTCTTGAATACAATCATCATCTTTATGCTCCTCAGTTCGTCTTGAAAGCATTTAAGCGAGGTCACTAATAGTTCAAGACTATCATACATGATTCACTATCCAATGAATTGATAACAGCATGAAAAATTCAAAAAATACTTATCTCTTATAAGTTAGTTTCTAACATAACCATCCACTTAGATCACACTGAATCATCTGATGATGGCTGTGTGGCCCTCGCCATCACTCAGAATCCATTCTCATCCATAAGCACTTCATAAATACCCTCGCCACAAGAGTGTGAATTTAGTTTGAAGTCTGGACATTGCATGAAATTAGCAATCAATAGTTGTTCATCGTTTCCCAGTTTGTATGAGTAGAGCGATAAGCCTGATAGAATTGCATTCATGCTAGACTTTTTCAACACTTCTCTGTGCTACCTGCTCTGATTTCTCAGTCTGCAAAAAAAAGGATACAGGATCTACCTTCAAGCTGTTAGGCTTTATAGAAGGAACCCGCTTTGATACCATCTTAAGACATGGACCAGCTAGGACTCGAACCTAGGACCTTCCATACACTGCTGGAGTGCTCTACCATTGAGCTACTGGCCCCTCTTGGACCAGTCCATCGTCGGTCCGGGTGTGGCTTATTTCCAACACCAACAACAGGATGAGCACCCATAAATGGTAATGAGGACATATGATTGACATAATAAGAGATACATGAAAAAGATTACAAAAGTTAATTCACAAAAGCAGTAAAAGTGCTAACATATGAATGGATGATAAAACTTCAAAAACATTATTTAGTAAGATAGTAGATAGTACTGTTTTATGGTATAGTACCGTTGAATGGATGAGAACATTATGTTTCAAGTAGCTGATTTCACTAACTTAACTGATCCATTTCTGGATCAAGTAATACATGCTAATGTACTGTGTGTTGGCCATTTTGTATTTTGGCCTCATCGCTGCTGTTTTCTGATTTTACTGAATTGCATTTTGACAGTTCAAACAAAATTATAGATGGTAGTATTATTAGACATAATGTATATACATTAGACATAAGGCACTCAGTGTTTATAAAGTTGAAAAGATATATATGTTAATATGTCTAATAAAGTGACACTATTTAAGCTACAGCTGATGTAATTTCCTCCCTCAATAATAAATAAATGCACACACATTCCAATATGTGCCTCATGGAGTATTCACTCATTAACTCATTATATTTTGTTTTTTTTTATAAATATTTTTCTAAGTTACCGGTTCGAGTTCGGATTTGGGTACGGATTCAGCAAAAAAAATAATTTCTTGGGTACGGGTACGGGTTCGTCCGCACACACACACACACACACACACACACACACACACACACACATATATATACACATATATTATATATATGTTCAATATATACAATCCATACAAAATTAAAATATACAATGTGACTTTCCATACATAAATGATAAATGATAAATGATAAATCCATAATTGCCAATGCCAATAAATATTCATATATCGCAAATGTAATCAGTAAACTAATATCTAAAGTCTAATATCATATTGATAATTTGCAAAAAAGATAATATTCAAGTTTCAAGTCTTTTTTAAAAAGTCATAAAGGGGCGAATTAGGGTTTTATTATTAAAAAACTATTTTAAAAAGTCTTTTTTTATTGTTTTTTTGACCTGTGGGCCCCGTTTTTGGGAACCCACAGGCCTAGGTTCACGTGGGTCCTCCTAGGTTCCCTGTGGGTCTTGCCCGACCACCTGGGAAGGACTCGGGTCGAACCCAGGTCGAACCCGGGCCGAACCAGGACCGGGCACGAACTAGGACCTGGACCTGGTGCATTTTCAGGAGAACCTGTAGCTTAGATATTTTTTATTGAATGGTCAATCCACATTAGTCAAATGTTTATATGAACTTTATTTATCTGAAAAAAAAATCTCGTTATATAATAGTGATGTGGGGAGAAGTTTAGCCTCTTGATAACTATAGGTAGTATTGTAAGTTAGGTTATTTGTTGAGAGTTAAAAAAAAACATTCATCAAATTGAATGCATTCATGTAGTAAAGAAAAGAAAAGAAATCTTATAAATATCTTTTCAATATTCACCCATGACCCAGGAAAGGTTAATAGGATCCAGAATAGGTTTCATAGAAATCAATAAATAAGGAATCTGTGATGCAATTTGTATTGTAGGCATGCTAATTGAAGTTCTTTGCATTGTGGTCTAGTAGTTAGTTGGAGCTCTTACTGCATTATTTATCCTTGGAAGGCATGCTCCTAGCAACACCTTTGTACTTTTTAAAAGTAGTTTACTAACCCATGGTAAATTTTGATTTGATGTTTCTTGGTTATGTCATTGTGGAAATTCACCTAACATTGTTTAATTGTAATCTAAAAAAGCTTTTCTAATGTCAGGATATATGGTTTTCCTAGTTTTTTAAAATGTAAAAGTACTTGAAATTGCTTTCTATTGTCTCGTAGTGCATGCCTCATTTTATTTGTTTCACAATCAAGTTGAGCTATTGTTTTGACAGGAATATGCATCAAAGCTTGGAGTGGATGTGTTCTGTCCTGTAAGCCACACAATATTTAGTCCAGAGGAAATTATCAAAAAGGTAGGAAACTATATACGTGCAACAATCAGGGCAAAAACTCAACTCTCCTTCCGAATGTTTTTAGAGGTTTAAATGGTATGAATGAGTATGATGTTTCCTTCTAAGACCTTAAAGTAGTATGGAAACTTCCTTTGAGGCATGTGATTGCTTGTTCAGACTTGTATGGTCTCTTGTAGAATTGATGTGTAAACAACAAAGCAATAGATAGGTTTGTATATCCATAATTTTATTGAAATGCATTGAAAGTAGCCTAGATAAACTTTGGTTAGTCTTCTGAATTAAGTATGAAATTATCTTATACTTTGAATTCATTGTAAGTTACACATGTTGCTTAATCTCATTGTTTTTGATGAGCTGATCTTTCCATGATTTTTCGGAGGATATGAAAGCTGGGAGAAATTTTCAAGACAAGTTGAACATCTGTTTGTGGTGAAAATTAATCTTCTTTTGCATTCGAAAACAACTTTTGTGCTCTCAAAGTCACCAGACTTGTTAAAAGTTGGTGAATGTCTTACTTTTTTTTGGTATTTAGAGGCAGAAGATGAATTGGTAGAAATCTGGTTGAACTTTTCTCATGAAGACTGACATATGAAATGGCAATAAGTGCCAAGTATAAGCTTAATTAGTTCAAATTTCTGAGAAACATTCCATGTTTAGTAGATTGAGAAAACTGAATTCCTCAAATACCACAGTGGCTTGTTTCCATTTACTTAGATAGCTTGTGATTGTTGAATGTAAAGACAATGGGAGAGCCTTTGTGATATGGGAGTTTTTGAAGAATTTTTTTAATTTGAGTGGAGAAATTTTCAAAGGAAACACATTTGAGAAAATTTCATCTTCCAAAAATCAATATTGAGTGTGTTCTTCAATATTCTGTCTGACACTGCACCTCTGTAGGTTGAATCTCGCAGAGAGCTTTCTTCTATACTCAATTAGTGATGATTGATCGTCTCAGCTAGCATAGGTTAAGAGATTTCAGTAGTGCCAAAGTATCTTAAAAATTCTGTCTAGGTGTAATAGAATTCATTATTTTTCATAAATAAGACGGTAAGATTTAAGAGATAATGTGATCAGATATAATGAACAAGGAGTAATAGATATCTTAATGCCATGTTTTATAGCCAATCCAGCCATTGTTGACACTCTAAGATAAAATGCTGAAATTATTCACTCTAAGATTGTTTAATGGAGTATAAAATGATTTACTTAAATGCTGAAATGATTCACAATAATTATTGAGATGATGTATGGATGTTCATTATTTTCGGGTAACAATATATATGCATCGGGTGCTTATCAATAATCATGTGACATTTGTCATTATATGTCACATGCCGCTTAATGCTTTTCATATACTGAGATACTTTGGATCAAGTTACCTCATCCTATAGGAAAGACAGTTGCATTTTGCAAGTCGTAAAAATATATTCATTTGGCACCAAAACTTGAATATGATTATATGTTCACATTCCTAGTGAAATTTTATGCAATTTTAAAGAAACGACATTTTGTTTCAAGTTTGTATGTAAAAGATATGATCTTTGGCAGGACCTAGAATTGTCAACAATGGCATTTTCATAATTAACATCGATGAAAGTGTAATCGCAAGGGCAGTTTTTTAATGAAATGGGTGGAGTTGTATGCAAAGATTTGGCCTTTAAAAGTAGGAACTAGAAGTTGCAAAAATGGGGATTTCATAATTGACATTGGCAAAAAACGTAATTTCAGGGGTGGTTTTATAATGAAATGGGTGATTTCATACATGATGAAAGCATAATTGACATAGCTTTCTGTTGTGACGTATTCACACATCGCCCCATTGCAAATGGGGACCCCTACTTTTTGCTTTCTAGGGTTTGTTTTCAGGTCTTTTAGGGTTTTGTCTGTTAGCCTTCACATTCTGAGTGTTGCCAGAGGGATCACTAAGATAGAAGGCTCTATTTTAGCTAAAGGTGAGTCAGTGGATGCTTTGGGTTAGGGTCATCTTTGAAAGTCTTCCTTAGGACAAGGTTTTGCTCTTGTTGCTAATTGTGTCTTGTTTGAGTTTGAGGAGGTCAATGAAGCTTGGTGAGTGAATATCATCTTTGAAGATCCGAGTTAGGTCAAATTGGTGAGTGATGAAGTCTGGAATGTCATCCAGATCTTCAAATGTCCTGAAATTTGGCTAAGTCTGGAATGTCATCTTGATCCTGAAATTTGACTAAGTTTGGAAAATTGAAGAATCCTCCAAAAACTAGATTTTGCATTATAACTCCTGGAGGTTCGAAACCACTCTCAAACATCCTGACAGTATATACATCCTGACAGTATATATGGAATATAACTTAAAGTATAAGAAAGAAGAAAGATAAATGTTATATTCCATATATGAATCCTGACGGAGAGACCAAAATGTCAAATTTCGCTCCTGACCCTTCCAAACGGTCCAGAGAGAATTCCTTTATAGGACATTCTACTTTGGTCCAAACTTAGAACTAACTCATTCCTAGGCATTATTGAGGGCAAAACACTTATTTGGAGTGAAGAAATATGAAAATGAAGTCAGGATTTGAGCATAAGGAGGAATTTCGCTCCTGACCCTTCCAAAGGGTCCAGAGCGAAATTCATATGAGACACTTTTTTCTTCACAAAGCCTTGAAGTGAATGCTAACTTGGATTGGAGGATGATCAGGAGAAGCCTAATAAGTTATATCCAAGCCAAAGAAGGGAGGAAAAAGGTGAAAATGAGCCTAAAATGAGAATTTCGCTCCTGACCCTTCCAAAGGGTCTAGAGCGAAATTCACTTTTCCTCTATTTTGCTCTTTGATATGACCACGTTTTGGATTTTTTAGGCATGGTTGAGGAGGCTTTGATGCATATTTGCCTTTGAGAAGAGGTTTGAGGCGATGAAGTGGTAGAAATCAACCCAAAAGGAGAATTTTACTCCTAACCCTTCCAAAGGGTCCAAAGTGAAATTCCCTATAGGTCCTGTCCTTGGCCTAGGTCCAGAGCGAAATCCTTAGTTTGACCCCCTATCTTGCCTAAAATGATGAAAACGACCTTGTCTTGAGCTAGTTTGATGGTGGACTCGCTTAAATGTGGAGAAAGGAGCTTGAATTTGATCAAGTTTGAAGGAGAATTGGATGGAGGAAGTGGAAAAATCAACCAAGAATGAGGATTTCGCTTTTGACCCTTCCAAAGGGTCCAGAGCGAAAATCCCCACAGCTCTCATTTCCTTCCTAGTTTTGGCCAAGTATTGGTTTCTAAGGCATGTTGGAAGGTGGATCGATATGTTCTTGCCTTGAGAAGTGGTGGAAAGCATTGAAAGATGAAGATTTTGCCTAAAGGATGAATTTCGCTCCTAACCCTTCCAAAGGGTCCAAAGTGAAATTCTTTATAAACCTCATTTGCTCCCTTGCTTAGGCTACAAACCTTGTTCCTTGGGTGGAGAGTGATGTATTTTTGCCTTCCAGAGAAGATTGGAGTTGAAAAGATGAAGAGTCGAGCCTAGAGTAGGAATTTTGCTCCCGACCCTTCCAAAGGGTCCATAGCGAAATTCCTCAAAACCACTCTTTTCTCTCAGTTTTGTGCCAAGTCTAGTGTGGATCAAGGTGAATTAGCATTGAAGATGTCCTTGGGCATAACTTTGGGTTGCTAATAATCAACAAACGTGAAGGAATTAAGCAAAAACTAGGATTTCGCTCCTGACCCTTCCAAAGGGTCCAGAGTGAAAATCCTAAAACCTATTCTATCTTCCAAAATTTGTGCCAAGCCAAGCCTAGACCAAGGTGAGAAAAGTTGGGAGATGCCCTTAGGATTGCCCTTGGATGGATTTTGACCACAAAAAATGAAGATTTTGAGCTAGGACAAGAATTTCGCTCCTGACCCTTCCAAGGGGTCCAGAGTGAAATCCTAAATAGGTCATGTCCCTTGCCATGATTTTTAGCGAAATTCTCCTTTCTAGCCATTTTGAGGGTCAAGCAAGTGTTGTCATGTTGAGAGTAGGATCCAAATGGAGAGTCAAGGTAGAACAAAGTGAGAGCAATAGAGCTAAGTAAGGGAAATCAACCTAAAAGGCAAATTTCGCTCCTGACCCTTCCAAAGGGTCCAAAGCGAAATTCCTCAAACTACCTATTTTCTCCTTGTGTGAAGCCAAAACATTGATTCCTATGGTGTGGTTGAAGGTGGAGTGAGGTATTCTTGCCTTGTAAGGTGAATTGGAATGAAGAAAATGAAGGATCAAGTCTAAAAGTTGAATTTCGCTCCCGACCCTTCCAAAGGGTCCAGAGCGAAATTCTCAATTTCACCTAATTTGCTCATAATGAAGGTCAAGTTGTGGATTCCTAAGCTTTGGTGAAGAGGAGGATAGCGTATGCTTGCCTTGGAAGGCATTCTAGAGTAGAGACATGATGGAATTTGTCCTAAAATGCAAATTTCGCTCCTGACCCTTCCAAAGGGTCCAGAGCGAAATCCTTAAAAACTCCATTTTGCTCCAATTTTGCATCAAGCTTGGTGTTAGTTGAGATTGAGGGCATCCTTGGGCATGCATCTAAGCAAGTATGGTCACAAAGTGAGAAGAATTTGAGCCAAGAATGCAAATTTCGCTCCTAACCCTTCCAAAGGGTCTAGAGTGAAATCCCTAAGTGGTCTAGTATTTTGCCTAGGTCCTTGAGTAAAACCTTGCCCTGGGCAATTTTGGAGGTGAATGACTTGATCTTGGTGGAGTAATGTTGAAAATGAGGTCCGATTGAGCAACTTTGTCAAAATTCGCTCCTGACCCTTCCAAAGGGTCCAGAGCGAAATTTTTATAGGGCCTGCCCTTGGAGAGGATATTGAGCGAAATTCCATTTTGATGTCTTCTCATTAATGATTTAAGGTAGAAAATGCTATATTGAAATGAATATGTCATTTGTGTTTAATCATCCTTTGGTTTTTTTTGCAGATGGGAGGAGACCAAGCCAAGACAAGGATGACCTATTCCAATCCATCCTCATCAAGGACATTCCAAAAGCATAAAGGTGGACTCAAGGTGTTTTGAAGCATTGAAAGACTACAAGTGTTCAAGAAATTGCCCAAAACTTTCACTTCACCACACTAAGGAACCACATGATGACAAAGAAAGGAGTTGCCAGCACTTTAGGGCGAGATATGCTACTCGAGAAGGAACACTTGACAATGAGGAAGCCTCATCAAGCATATGGGAGTCAAGGAGGTACGCTTTTCATCAAAGTACATCAAGGACGAAGGAAGATCAACCAAGGCACAAACGTTAGACAAGGTGGCATCCTAGTCATTTTGCCTCCAGTTGGTTTGGTCCACCTGAGCATGTCCAGATTCAATGTACCTCATTTAAAGGGGACGACACAAACTTCGAGGCATCTACCCCTGGATCCTGTTAGTTCTCAAATATTGAATGTAATTTTCTCATTGGCTAAGGAAGTTTGTTGTAACAAACCCTAATTAGGGTTTCTATCTTGTAATCCTAGCCATTGATTCTAAGTCAATCTGAGCAGTCAATTTGTAAAGGGCTCTCTATATAAAGCCTTGGCTCCTCATTTGTAAAGGATAATAGTTAATAGTCGGTGAATAGTTAGCTAATAGTGAATAGTCAGAGAGTAAGAAATAGTTAGAGTAGAGTAGAAAGAGAAGGCAAAGATTGTTGCCAAGATATTGTTGCAAAAGACTTGTAAACTTCATTGAAGGAATGGTGAATTCTATGGGTCGATTCAACAATTTGCATGGTCTCTATACTTCTCAAATTTGATTTCATGTTATTAGGTGAATGGAAGAAATTTGTATGATCAACGGTGAAATTCGTATATCCATACTACTAGCGGTTTGTTGATTGCAGACTTGCCTTGCGTAGTCAATTGGAATCATTCAGCTTAAGCTTAACTTCAATTATCGCTTCTTCATTGATATGCATCAACCTGACGGTGTCCATGCTTGTAGCGGTGATCTAAACATCATAAAGCTTTCCTCAGAAGATTGCACTAATCTTGTGGAGATGATCCTAGGATGTCAAAGCAAGACTTAGTTAGAATTTCATCAAAGGTCATTCATTGCTCTTACGTTCTTAGTTTTAGAAATAGATCCCGTTCCAACCCTTACCCTTTTTCCTTTTTTTCAAAATCAAGGGCCAGTGAAATTCCACGTTCTAGTAATATCCAAAGCAAATCAGATGTTCAGGTCGTCGATAAGTCCCCTTGTGATTCCAGCAAAATCACATCGTATCGCAAAAAGCTTATCCACACGTAGAGAACCTACATATCAGAACCTTGGAGTTACTTCGATTGATCCTTCGGCGAGATCTTCAGCAGTCGGGAAACTTTTTTCAAGAGAGGATAAGGTACCTTTAGGTATTTTATTCTGTGTTTGGTCATGTACAAAAGACACATCAACACTTTCATAATCAATACTTGTTGAAATGTGTGATTTTGCCTAAGTTAAAAAATGTAGATTTTGTAATGAATAGTCATTCCTACCTCTGAATCCTAATTTGAAAACATAGAAAATATATTGGAAGTCTTTGAGGACTTTTTAAAGATCATTGAGGATCTAGAATAAGCAAGGCAATAAGAAAATTGGTTGTTGTACAATTCTGGAATCAGCAGAGAGGAGGTAATTGTATGTTGTTGTCGGGAATAATCATTATGTTATGTTGTTGTGTTATGTTATGTTGTCGTCGGTAATTATGGGTTACGGCAGTCAGTTAGTCTTCTCGAAGGGCAGTTGGACACGACGGTTGGTCGCACCCCTTAGGGTATTATATATTGTATACCTTTCCTCCTTAGTAGCATTAGGATAGTCAATCTGGGTGTGATGTTATAAGCACTTGATGTACATAGACGATTGAATTAATACAAAGACTAGTTATTAAATATATTCTCATTATGTTCTGTGCATTTACTTTCTGCATTTAAACTTTTACCCGTATGTGGCAAACATCTGGCGCCGTTGCCTAGACATACTCGGGAAAGGAAGGAGCGGATGGTGTACAGACACGATGGGCCTACCCGTCGGTGAGATTAACCCAGAGGTTGACGATGTGCAAATAGAGCTCTACGACGGAGAAGACACTGCAATAAGGGAATTCTCAATCTTGCTTCAGGTGGCCATCGAGACCTACGTCCAAAGAGAGGCCATGGAGGTTGATGTCCCAACAAGTGCCATGTGGACCGCACTGGAAGTTAGCCCCGCAGCGAATCGGTTGATAAACCACCTCCCCCGGTTGCTTGCACAGACATCACTGGCACAACGAACTCGCCTGGAGGAGATTGCTCGTGAGGAGCGACACCAACAAGTCCTCCAATAGTACGAAGAAAATAGTCGTCGCTTGGAAGCGGAGCGTGATGGCAAGAGGCCAAAGGGAAATTGAACCCTGAACCTCCAGGAGGAATAAAGAACACTCGACACTTTCATGATGGTGTTGTACTACTGACAAAAATTGTATTTGACGGGATGAATTAATAAAGAAGTGTTCTATTTTTTATGTGTTGTTATTTATGAAGATGTACGGGAATTAATGCCTAACTTATTAAATAAGGATAGAAATAAGAAGGCACAAAGTGAGGAGTGGGAGGCCGCACAGAGGGCCTTGATTTTGGAACAAGTAGAATGTAGACGGAGGTTGAGGCAACTTGCCAAAGGACGACCCACCGAAGGGTTGCCCAAAGGGAACCAAGGAGGTGTCACGAGGGGTGTAGAAGCCGAAGGAGATTTCTACGCGTCGCCAGAACACTGTAGGGTGAGAAGTCACAAAGAGTTTTTGGAGGAAACTAGGCTACGAAGAAATCTGGTCGAAGAGACTCGGGATCAATTCAGGAACTTATCCCTTACGCCGCGCACGAAGGACCACCGAAGGGAGCGAACAGAGGATGAGGGTGAGAATGAAGGAGAGGGCAACCGTACGACTGTAGGTGCAGAGGAGGCACAGGCACACGACAGACAAGACCCCCTCTTGGGACCCATCACACCAAGCATGTGGGTACAAAACACCGTACCCCCATTTACTCTAACAGGCAACATCGTCGGTGTGGGAGGGAGTGGTGCGTGTGCACGACAGACACAACCACCTCTGGGGACACGACCCCAATCAATGGCCAATAGGCAGAAGCTGCTGAAATTCACTGGCGACGGGAAGGAGGATCCCGTAAGGCACTGCAGAACCTGCGAAACCATATGGGCGGCCAATGGTGTCACGAACCAGGTCGAATGGACGACGCAATTCCAAGTGACATTATGGGGAGTTGCCATCGACTGGTACTCGGATATTGATAAAACTGCAGTGGCCACATGGGACACGTTGCGGAAAGCCTTCGACAAGGAGTTCCGCCTACTCCAGGATGATAATGAAATAGTGGCAAAGATATATAGTACAAAACAAGGACAAAAGGAATCAGTTTGTGCCTACGGAAGGCACTTAAAGGAGCTAATTGGGAAAATGGAGAGTTAGCCGGCCGACGGACTCAAGAAGAGGTGGTTCGTTGAAGGCCTGTTGACGTGTATTTTGTACACAGCCTAACACAGAATAAAATACCTAAGGGTATCTTATCCTCTCTTGAGAAAAAGTCTCTAACTGCTGAAGATTCGCATAAAGGATCAGTTAGGATGACTCCAAGGTTCCTTTTAGTAGGGTCTCTACATGTGGATAAGCTCGCCGTGGTATGATGTGATTTGGTGGAATCACAAGGGGACTTACATTTGGTGATTGAATTTCCGATCTACTTTGCTAGAACACAAGCTCTTACTAACTTAGATTAAAAAAGGAAAAAAAGGAAGGGGGGTGAAGAGAGGATCTAATCCTAATACTAAGAATGTAAGAGCAATGATTTGATTTTTGATGAAACTCTAACTAGGTCTTGTTTTGACATCAATGGAACATCTACACAAGGCTAGTGCGATCTTCTAAGGGAAGCTTTATGATGTTCAAATCATCACCGCAGGCATAGATACCATCCAAGTTGATGCATATCAATGAAGAAGCGACAAATTGAAATTGAGCTTAAGCTGAACGACTCCAGTTGACTACACAAGGCAAGTCTGCAATCAACAAACTGCTAGTAGTATGGATATACGAATTCCATCATCAATCAATCACATTTCCTCCATTCATCTAATCATCTACCATCTAAGATTGAAGACTCAACAAGAAACCATGCAAATTGCAAGAAAACGACATATTTCACCATTACTTCAATGAAAATGGAGTTTGTTTACAATCAATGGCAACAATTTCTTGCCTTGTCCTCCTATTCTACTCTAATTGCTATTCTATTTCTATCTTCTAACTATTCCAACTATCTCCTAACTCTCTAGCTATTGCTAATTAGCCTTTACAAATGAAATGCCTGGGCTTATATAGTGCCCACAATACAATTTGATGGCTTAGATCAATTCAAGATCAATGGCCAAGATTTTACAATGAAAATCCTAATTAGGGTTTGTTACAACCATTACATAACATTTAATGCTCGACCAATGATAAAATTGTATTGCTTGGACACATGTCCCTTCTAGAAAAATCAACCAATGGATAGCCGGGGTAGGTACATCGGAGTTTGTGCCACCTTCCATGAGTTAAGTACATTGAATCTGGACATGCTGAGATGGACCTCACTGATTGGAGACGTGATGACTAGGATGCCACCTCATCTGACACTTGTAACTTTGGTAAATATTCAACTTGATGTTGTTGAGAAGCTTGCTTTAATTAATTCATCTGGAATTATTTGCTTCTTCAACGAGCCCTTGTTCTAACTCCCTGTGTCCTTGATGTGCAGGATGATGATGTACCTCGTCTTGGAACGCTGGATTGAAAAAGGTCGCCCTTGTCCTTACTTGATCGTCCTGGCGAAGGCTTGATTTTCCTTGAAGAGATCTTCATTTGATGCCTACACAACATTTCAAAATTAGTACCATGATTTTGCAATACATAACATAAATTAGAGAGCAAATTTTAGGAAACTTAATGATAAGTCCTTTATTAATCATTTCCTAAAAATAACGATTGAGCTAAGAAAATTCAAAATTCAAGCTTAAGGCAATGATGATCAAAATTCGAAATTAAAACAAGAGATCTTGCCATACCTTACTTAAGAGCTAACTCTAGAATGCAAAACAAGGAATTTGCCTAGGCAAAATCAAAATTAGATGGCTTCAACGTGATCTCCTGTGATAAGGAACGTCCTCTTTGTTAATTCGCCACCCTTGGGGATATCTTTGATGTGTTCTTCAATGTCCTTGGCAAGTTTGCTCAAGTGGAAACTCGAACTCCTTTGATAATGCTTGTACCTTCCCTTTGAAATTCGCTCCTCCCCCTTGAATGATCTTGGCGCCTTCCTTTGCTTGAAATGACTCTAACACACAACTCGCACTTCTCCTTCCAAGATCGCATGTAAGATGGTGAAATGATAATGTGAAAATAATGATTTTCACTTCTCCTTTATAAGCGCTCTCATCATAATTACCATATAGGCCGACTTTGGAAAAAAATTAAGCAATTAAAACGATTTTTACATCAATAACAAGGCCGACCTCATAACCTTAGCGCTCCTTTTGTTTTTTTTAATTAATTAATAAATAATTAATTAAATGCCTTTATTATTTAAATTAATAAATTTCGATTTTTATAAAGGCAAAAAATAATTAATAAATATCAAGCGCAAATTTTAAATGCCATTTTTAATTAAATTTGCAATCCATCGATTTTAGCATTTAAAATAAATTTAAAGAAATGTGTTTGAGCGCCAAGTTTTTGAAAATGAAATAATACGTACCTCATCGCCCTGGTCCCTGATTGAGGGACAGGAGCGATTCACCATTTTTGTCGTGATCCTTGCAATTTCCACATTCAACCTCTTCATTTCTACGTTGGATTTGCCATGTTCGTTGAGTCCTTCGAGCTAGATCGACTTGCATGTGTGAATGAGTGCCTTAGGATGTATTATCGCCCTGGTCCCTTGGAGAGGGACAGGAGCGATCCTCATAATTTCTCCTTAATCTTTGTGACTTCGAACTTTAATCTTTGTTGTGATGGACAAACAATGCTATTCTTTCGTTCCCCTTTCGTTCCACTTGAATTCTACAAGGCATTTAGACATTGAAAGGATCATCGCCCTTGTCCCTTGGAGAGGGACAGGAGCGATCCATGTGTCTTGGCTCAAATTACTTCGTTCTTGATCTTAACTCTACGTTCATCATCTTCCTAATAGCATCTTTGACGTTGCCTATCCTTGCCTTGTCATGATTTTGATGGAACATGAAAGATTTTATGCAAATCGCTCTGGTCCCTTCCTGAGGGACAGGAGCGATATGAGTTCCTTGGCTTAATTGATAGCATTTTGACGTTTGGAACTTTTGTAAATCACCTTCAAATGACACCTTAGACCTCTTAAGACCTTGCAAAACCTTGACCCCACGTGATTTTGGCATGAATTGGCCAATATAATAAACATCGCTCTGGTCCCTTGGAGAGGGACAGGAGCGAACTTCAACGTTTGAGCTTGTCCTTGTTTCGACCAACTTGCAATCACTTTCATATTGTAAGATGAAGTCCCTTGACCCTTCTTAGCCACTTGGTACTTGGTAAATTTTCAAAATTTAGAGCCTCACAAGGATTTCGCTCTGGTCCCTTGGAGAGGGACAGGAGCGAACTGGGGTATTTCATTGCAAATCCTTCGATGTTGGCGACCTTTGTAACTTCGTGCTTGATTGAAATGTCTTGAAATGTCCTTGCCACCTTGTTCTCCGTCTTGGAATGTCTTGAACTTGAATAAGAAGCAATATACTCATTACATCGCCCTGGTCCCTTGGAGAGGGACAGGAGCGATCTTGCTCTTGTAGGCTTCACTTGACTTCATATCCTTCAAAAATTATATTCAACGGATTCGCAATGTTCCATTCCATTCATCTATGCCTTGGGATCCATCCAAATTGGGCAAGAAAATCATCTAAAACAAAAATCGCTCTGGTCCCTTCCTGAGGGACAGGAGCGAACTAGGACGTTTTGGTCCCTTGTTGGCGTTTCATAATCTTCAATTTGTCTTAAACGCGTTCATCTCGCCTCCTTTCTTGCCTTCAAACATAAAACTTGCTTGATCTTTGCCCAGATTGTACCTTATGAAGAATTTCGCTCTGGTCCTTCAGTGAGGGACAGGAGCGAATTTGACCCTCTAGGCAAAAACTTCATCATTTCATTGTTTTTGATCAAGTCTGGATGCTCTATCATGCTCATTTCGTCCTTCACCATGCCTTTGATGTCTCGATTCGTCCAAACAAGGTCAGGAATGGCTCAACTTAGCATTTTCGCTCTGGTCCCTTGGTGAGGGACATGAGCGATTCGCCTTGGTCCCTTGGAGAGGGACAGGAGCGCTTTTCGCTCTGGACCCTTGGAGAAGGATACGAGTGAAATTTGACTTTTCGCACTCTCTATCAGGATAATTTTTATGGAATATAACATTTAAGTATAATACTTTAAGTTATATTCCATATATACTTTCAGGATGTTTGAGAGTGGTTTCAGACCTCCAGGAGTTATATTGCAAAATCTAGTTTTTGGAGGTTTTTTCAGTTTCCAGACTTAGTCAAATTTCAGGATCAGGACATTCCAGACTTAGCCAAAATTCAGGATCAGGACCTCACTCAAGCCGGACTTGCTATCCTATTGATCTCCCCGACAGCACTCAAAATGCAAAGGCCAACTAACAAAACCCTAAAAGACCTAAAAAGACAAACCCTAAAAAGCAAAAAAAAACATGGGTCCCCATTTGCAATGGGGCGATGTGTGAAAACGTCACAACAAGGCCTAAAACCCAGTTTGAAGAAGAAAATGAAGATAGTCCCTCCGTCATACGATGACGCATACAATAGGGCTATGGACTTAGAAAGTGAACAAAACGTCCAAGAAAAAGGGGAAGTCCTCTGAGGAAAATGACTCTTCCTCTGATGAGAGTGGTAACGAGGGTCGAAAAAGAAAGTGACGGCCCTGCAGAGGGACATGGAGCGTATGATGAGGGAATTTAAAGCGATGAAAGGCTCTACTAGCTAGACCGACGCAAATGTGTGGTGCACGGAGTGCAAGGAGGAAGGACATACGAAGGGTACATGCTCGAGGAAGGCCTTTTGCAAAATTTGCCAAGTAATGGGACACTCCATCAAGGAGTGCCCATACAATATGAAGACCCAAAATACGCAAGTGCTGTTCACTGAGCAGGCCACAACATCTGCACCAGCGGGTATGACCCAACAAACCAACACAATGACATCATCTGGAGGTTACCGGGACAACAGACGTGGAAGTGGAAGGAATAACAACGACAATAACAATACTCGAAGCCGTGTCCAGTATGACGCCAAGGGCCGACTAATGATCCAATGTAGGGCTTGCAATCAGTGGGGGCACTTCGCCCGGGATTGCACGAAGGAAGCCACCTCTCAGCACCTCTGCCACTGGTGTGGGCCAGGCGACCATGAGGATGCAAATTGTTGGAAGCGAAGAGTAAACCTTTTGAACATCGAACCCACGAAGGTAGAAGTGTTGGCAATCACAAGGGCATAGGCCAAAAATGCCACATATCTCGATCCTTGCACGGAGACCGAGAGAGTGCGGGAAGCAAGGGTTGAGATCACAATGGAAATGGCCGCACAAGGACAAAGTAGCCAGGAGGCCACAAGCCCATCACGGACGAAGGGAGAAGAGAGAATCCTACGGCAAATATTGCAAATAGAGGTACTCGTGAAGATTCAAGACCTCCTTGAAACCATGCCGCAGTTGAAAACGGCTATCTTAAACTCCATACTATTGTGACCGTTTCACACATCGCCCCATTAAAATGGGGACCCCCTCTTTTTGCTTTTGTTTTGCCTGTTCTTCTCTCTGCTTTTAGGGTTTTGAGTGAGTGAGTTGTCTGGGCTAGGGCTAAGCCTTAGGGATTTCTTTTGGATATTTTTCAAGCCAAGTCCAATCAAATTTTGAAAGTTATTAAGCGTCCTTCTAAAGGTTGATTATTGAAGTAAGATAAGTCTTGTCAGGAAAGTCAGATGGGTCTCAGGTTAATCAGGGTTTTTTTTGGGTAAAATCCAAATTTTATCTAAGTGTTGGCATTTTGAAGGGGGAAATTGTGTTTTTGCCTAGGTAAATTTTGATCAAATTTTGGAGACAAGATGATGCTTGAAACTAACTGATTCCTGGCCTTGTGGATGACCTAACTCTGCCTTGTGAAATGATTGGAGACCTAAATTTTGAATATTTTAGCCAGAAAGGACAAAAGCGCTCCTGTCCCTCGCCAAGGGACCAGAGCACAAATGTTATTTTATGCATATTTGTCACTGACTTTTCTATTTTGTTTTGGGTAGGGTCTCCCGGAATGATAATTGGACATGACTTGATACTTTTGAAGATTTTTGAAGGCACAAGAATGTTGAATTCTAAAGGTTAAAGGAAAAAGTGCTCCTGTCCCTCTCCAAGGGACCAAGGCGAAGTGCTCCCGTCCCTCACTGAGGGACCAGGGCGAAAAGACTTATTTGAGCCATTCCTGGCCTTGTTTGGTTAAATTGAGACATCAAAGGCATGGTGAAGGACGAAATGAACATGATAAAGCATCCAGACTTGATTGAAAACAATGAAATGATGAAGTTTTTGCCTAGAAGGTCAAAAGCACTCCCGTCCCTCACTGAAGGACCAGAGCACTTTTCTTTATATGCACAATTTTAGACCTTTATTGGACGCTAACTTCTATTCATAGCATGAAGTAAGATGAAATCTTCTCTAGCAAAGGAATTTCGAGGTGGAAAGTGAGACAATTTGGCTTAGAGGGCAAAAAGTGCTCCCGTCCCTCACTAAAGGACCGGAGCTTGAATTTCAAATTTGCACTGCCTTTACAAGATTAAAGTGATTTTATGGTTTGAAGAGGTTAAGGGAAGCATGTTTTGTCCATTGAATATAATTTAAGCAGATCACAAAGGAGTAAATCAACCCAAATGTGAAAAAGTGCTCCTGTCCCTCTCTAAGGGACCAGAGCGATTTTCCAAAAAGTGTAAATTTCCTGCAAGGCTAAGGCAAGTTTGTGATTGAAATGAATGGAAGAGGACATGATTAGCCCATTGAAGATAATTTGGAAAGCTAGCAAAGGACGGATAGGCTTGAAATTGAAAAAGTGCTCCTGTCCCTCACCAAGGGACCAGAGCGCAAAACATGTTATCTTGCCTTTCTCACCAATTTTGGACAAATTGAGGCCAAGGCGCAAGTTTGAAAAAGTGTTTAAAATGCTTCGAGGTGGAATTGAGATGCAAGAGTTGTAAATTTTGATGACAATTGACAAAAGTGCTCCTGTCCCTCACTGAACGACCAGAGCGATTTTCAAAAAGTGCTCCCGTCCCTCTCCAAGGGACCAAGGCGAAATTTCCAAATATGCCCATTTACCTTACATTTTTTAAATGCTATTTTTGTTTCCAGGACTCAAGAAGGAGTGGGGAATGATGTTCTACGCCTTGAGGGTAATTTGAGGTTGATATGATCAAGAATTTGCGCAATGGACTCAAAAGTGCTCCTGTCCCTCACTGAAGGACCAGGGTGATTTTTATAAAATTAACAATTTCCCTCCGAGATTATGCTAAGGCAAAGTTGAGCAAGATTGGAAAGGTCTTCTAAATCATGATGAACAAAGGTTTGACTCCAAAAACTTGATGATCCTAGGCCAAATGCAAAAAGCGCTCCTGTCCCTCACTGAAGGACCAGGGCGAAAATCTCTAGAACATCAATTTTGCCTTGAAAAAACGAGTTAAGCATGCGTGGATTGAACGAAAGGGATCATTGCTAACCCCACAATGCAAATTGACAATTAAAAGATGAAGGATAAAGGGAAAAAGTGAAAAAGTGCTCCTGTCCCTCTCCAAGGGACCAGGGCGAAAATGTCCTAAGGCACGTTCCTTCCAAAGGTCAAGTAAAATTAAACTCAAGACTCCAATTAAAAATGCCATTTTAAAATGCCTAGATGAAGTTTTGAACGTAAAAAGTGAGGAATGCAAGGTTTAAAATGCAAAAGTGCTCCTGTCCCTCTCCAAGGGACCAGAGCGAAGTTATTGGCATTCACTTTTTTACCATGCTTGGGCGTTAACATTTTCCAAATCGCATTAGAGGCTAAATTTGCCAACTTCGAAATTTTTGAAAAAAGAAAATTAGTTAAATTGGCATTTAATAAAAAACGCATTGATATTTAATAATTAATTTTAAGCCTTAGAAAATCGATTTTTTTATTTGGTATTTCACCTCCAAAAAGAAGCTCACCATGCAGCTGAAAAACACATTATATGGATATGATATTGTAAGACTAAGAATATCTTATAATCTTAACAAACTTAATGGTTGGCAAAATAAAGAGATTGTCAAAAGTTTATAGAGTCTACCTGGTTGAATTGTCTTTCTGCTTTGTATAGCAGCCCTAGAAGAGAGAAAGCCCTTAGCATGCTTGTACATTTCCAGCTCTATCGTAGCCGCATCAAATTTTTCCAAGTCAGGAAACATTTTTTCCATGCACTTGAAGAAGCCTTGTTTGATCTCAGCATCAATTTCCAGGAAGTCAGTCTTATAGAATAACAGAGGATTGAGAAAGTATCCTGCAGCATGGAGAGGAGTGTGCATTTGTCCATCCCATCTCCTATCAATTATGTCCCACAATGGCATATACTTATCCCTGTTATTTTCCAACTTACTCCTTATCACCTCCTTGGCCCTATCCATGGCCTCATACACATATCCCATGGGGGGTTTATCTCCATCCACTAGTCTCAAGACTTTTACTAAAGGCTCTGAAAATTCTACAATTTGTTCAATAGATTCCCAAAATGTGGTAGAATACATATACTCTGCCACTGCTATTTCATTTGCTTGAGTTGTGAAATCAGACTCCATCCACTCAGCTGAAACAAACATTCGCCTCAAATTACCTTTTTGTTCACATGATGTTTGTAATGCAAGGAAATATGTTGCAAATCTTGTCACTCTTGGTCGAACTAGCTCCTTGCCTCCTGTGAAAGAGCGCATTATAGCCAAAACCCTTGTGTGATTATAAACAAATTTGGTAACCTTGTGAGCTTTTTGAAATGCCGCCTTAACCCATTCAATTTTTCCAATGTCCTCTAGGGTTAGAACAAGGCAATGTGCTGCACATGGTGTAAAAAACATGGAAAGATATTTATCTGTCAGAAGTCTCTCTGCAGCAACACAAGCAGCAGCATTGTTTGTGATAAATTGAACCACATTTTGTGGCCCTACATTCGTAACTACCACGTCATACATCTCAAACAATGCATTTGTGGATTTCATCATATGAGATGCATCCACAGATTTCAAAAAAACAGTGCCAATCTCACAAGAGACAAGGAAGTTAATGAGAGTTCGGTTCCTTCTATCTGTCCAACCATCAGACATGATGCTGCAACCAGTTCTAGCCCACTGCAATCGATGTTGTTTAACAACATCTTGAACATCCTCTACTGCATCTTTCAGCATACCAACCCTCAATGATTCATAAGATGGGGCTTGAAACCCAGGACCTACAGCTGCAATAGCATCTACCATGGGTTGCCAATATGGATTTTTGGAAGCATGGAATGCCGTGTGAGAGGAGTACCAATAATTAGCAATTGCCTTCTTTGCTTGTTCAGTGACAGTTTTCCTCCATCCTATACTCTCCAAAGTGGTTTGTGATCCTGGTGTGGTACAAGGTTGGAAGAAAGCATTAGTGTTTCCTCCACTTGTGTTTGGTCCACGTGCTATAGAATTATGTGTCGACCCAGATTCCTTGAAACTCTCATCTTCACCATCCTCACCCAAATCGTGCATCCTAGGATTTGTAGAAGTAGAACCTAGTTCAACCCCAATTCTTGCCTTTTTGGCCTTATTCTTAGCAATCCCTTCAAGAGATTGCTCTGCTTGATACGAGACATCTGCAGGGCATTTTTTGCATATCTCGGTGTTATTTCCTCGTTCTTTTGACAAATGCCATTTGAAACGATAAATTCCACCACCGATCTCATCTTGACACCAATTGCACTTGACCTTCGTGCTACCAGGAATTGTTGTGCAATGTGTCCACGCAAAGTCTTTTAGACGTGGCATTGTGATGAAGAATCAATTCTGCAAAGACATTACACTCGGTCTTTAATTCTTTGGGATCTAGGGTTAGGTTTGTGTATATTAATTGCATTTGTATTTCATTGACATGTGAAATTGGAAATCTAAATGTAATTGAATTTCAAGATTGCAACAACTTAAGATATGTAATTGAATTTCAAATCCCAAACTGAATTCAAAGAGATATACCCATATGAAAGAAAAAAATGTTAATATTGTTATATAGGAGTAACTCTTTTCTAACTTGCTGACCTAAAAAAATCCATAATCCATAATCCAAGACCTCCAAAAATCCCTAACTAGCCTCAGAAAACAATACAATTAGATGTCCAATACAAAGCTAAACTAGTCTCTTAAGTGCAACAAACGAAGAGAAGACAAATAGTTGCAAGCATAGACTTAGCGAATAGCCATTAAGGAAGATAGCACTGTTGCCATAATGATATTTGGTTTTCAGACAATGGATGCAGTAATCATAAGATAGGAAATAGAGATATGTTTGCTCCTCTAGATAATTCTGAGTCGGAAGTTAAATTGGGAAATGATAATAAAGTGTTTGTAATGGGCAAGGGTGTCATTAATCTTTTTAAAAAACATGTTGAAACAAGATTTATACAGTATACTGTATTTTTAATCAACATTAGAAATCAACTCTAGTTGGTTTTGGATGCCTACATTGGAAGCATTAGTTTTTACTTGTTATGCAAAGGAATTAGTGTTTTGCCATGGGCCATTTTCAAGTATAAGCTGGATACCATACCGCAGTTAGGGTGAAGAAGGAAGAATGTGGGTGTTCCTTACCAGCTTGGTGATCTTGTATGTGGGGTCTGCTTTGAGTAGTTTTGTGTGGCAACAAGGATATAAGCTATGACGACTTACTTTAAAGACAAGCATATTCAAAGGTTTGGGTGTCTCAAATAATTATTCCAGGTGTGGTATTTTGCCTTTATTTCACACCTTCCCTTGCTCATTAATTCTGAAATGAAAGGGATTGCCCTGGTCTTTGGAGTCTATGAGTTGAGCAAATCTTGCAATGTGGATAGGCATTGAAGATTGGTAAGCTAAAGCAATAAGGAAAGGTCTGTTCGAATCTTTTGGAGGCATTTTTTCAGTCTGCAACATCATTTTTCTGGCTGCTACAGAAATAGGGAAACTCACTAAAACCTCTGTAGACATGAACAGCACGGAGCACTTCCATGGTACTTGTTTGGTCATTGATAATAGGCATATTGTTAATGGATAAATATCTTCAAAATTGAATGTGTTTGAGTTTTCCTTTGTCTGAGTAAAGTGGCAAGTTTACAAGGGGTTCGTGTTTATAAGCTTAATTGCAAACGATACAATAGTAAAGTGGATACAAATCTTGAAAAACAAGCATCATCATCTTGAAAAACTCAGTCACTCACAAGAAGACAATGGATAAAAATCTTCCAAAATTGAATGTATTTGAGTTTTCCTTTGCCCGAGTAAAGTGGCAGTATTAAATTTAATACTGTATTTTTAATGCATACTGTGTAGCTAAAGTATTTTTATGTCGTATTTTAAAGTCTTTTTAAGATAATGAGCTACAGATTTTAATGTTAATAAAAATACTGTAAAATACACAGTATTCATTAAGTTTATTTTTAATGTATACTGTGTATTTTACTGTATTTTTATTAACATTAAAATACGACTTAAAAATACTATAAAATACATTAAAATACTATAAAATACATTAAAATACATTAAAAGAACTATAAAATACGTTAAAAATACTATAAAATACATTAAAAGAATTTTACAGTATACAATAAAAATATTGTAAAATACATTAAAAATTAAAATACTGTGTTGCTCGGTAAATACCAAATAATTTATGAGCTACACAGCATAAAAATATTGTGTACCAATACGATAGGGTGGCCCGGTAAATACCTGGCTCCAAGAAAATGCGGCTCTACTAACTCGCGTTGACCAAAGAAGCGTCGACCAAAGAAGCTTTGCATGGAATACACTTTCGCGTCGATTAACTTATAACATTTCCTGGCAGATTTGCGCACCTGTTTTCGCGGTTTTAGGGTTTTTCGTGCGGGATTTTCTATCGTGGGGTTAGTCATCGAATAGTTGCCGGTTTTCATCGTTTTTTTGCTCATTAATCGTGGCAAAAAATTGTTGAAAATTGCGAATTTAGTCAACAATTTTTACATCGTGATTTTTTGGAATAAATCGCCCAGACAGCCGATTCCCGATTAATCAGGTATAATCAGGTTTTTTTCCCGATTACTGTTTCTATGATTTGAATAAACACATGATCCTACCAAATTAATACTGCTAGAAATAGCCACTGAGTTGAGTTGTAGAATCCCTGCCAAAAATAGCACTACCAAAAATAGTACTTACTATAAATAGCATACTGCTCAAAATAGTAAGTATTTCCAAAGTGATTTTTACCACATTCTGAGCAGCTGCCAAACTTACTAAAATAGTAAGTCTCGAAAAGGTCCTCAGATTGGTTTGCATGTTATACCATTGTAAAGCTCACAGAAAACCCAGAAAAACTCAGAGAACTCAACTGCTTCTGCCTCCACTTACTAAAAATAGTAAGTCAATCAAACTCCATAAGTTGCTATGCATGTACCCTCACTGCGAAGCTTTCTGAAAATCCAGAAGGAATCCATAACCCAAACTGACAAATTCCAACATGCAAGCCTTCGAAAATGCAGAAACATCCTCCCAGAGGTAAGAAATCCTAATTTTTGCGTTTGACTAGTCTACAGGTCTCCAGAATAGGCTAATGGTCCCCAAATCAAACTAGAGCGGAAAAGGGGACATTACAAATTCTCAATTTTAGGAAGTAAATGAGCCAATTCTCCTCAAAAACTATACAAACATTTGGAATGTTGGCAAATAGGTATTTAGCTAAGTTACCGGATTCTTCTAGTTTAGCTTGGGTCCTGGTATTGGTATTGTTCGGGTATTGGTATAGTTCAAGTTCTTCCTAGGTACATCTTGGATTCTTCCTGGGTACTTGGGTTCTCTATGGGTCCTGTGAAGAACCCACAGAGAACCCAGGCATGTAGGAAGTACCAAGGCCCGTACCCAAGCATAGTTTCACAAACTAAAACCTCAGTTTCACTCCCACAACTTTGTGACAACATTTTTTATCAGAATATGCCAATAGCCAAGCAATTAAATATCATTTCAGTTGCTTTTGCGAGCTATACATATGAAGACAGGGTTAGTAAACTTTTTATCAGCAATACTGAGATTGATTTTAGTTGATTTACATTATGCATACGTAGTAGTTGTTTGCTTATGTTTTGTGAAATCACTTTCCTTGTGTTGTTAATGATTTGGCATTCTATCAAATGTTTGAAAAATGAAATTAAACCAGCTTCTACACTTGACACAGCTAGTGTTAGTGGCAATCCAATTGATTGTGGTTCAAATGAAATTGAAACAAATGTTGATATTGACCTTGACCCTTCTGATGAAGAAAATGAATATTAAAATCAATTATAATTTGAATTTTCATTGTGTAATGACATTTTGAAACTTGAGTATTTTCGTTTTTGCAAATTATGAATGAGATATCAAAATATTCTTTTTTTTGATATTTATTGCCAATTATGGATTTATCACTCCTTGTAGTTACACAATGATATAGTCTATAATGTTTGAACATACATACATACCCATATCCGTACTCATACCCAAAGAAATTTTTTTTGCCATATCCACGAATCCGTACCCGTACCCGTACCCGAATTGGTAACTTAGGTATTTAGAGACAGCTTGTGAATTGAAGAGACGTATGATATAATGGTTCAAAGTCTTTTATGGCTGATTACTGTTTCCATGTGGTTAGGTCTATTTGGAGAGAAAGGGATAATTAATTCTCACTTTTATAAATATTCTAATCTTATTATGGAACAAATGCACTTCGTCACCCAAAATTATAGAGCTATATAATACTTGATGGATGAGTAAATTGGGATAGAAATATTTGACTTCTTTTTTGAAAATTCTATATTATTTCTTCTCTTTTTCATTTCAAATGTTTATAATTTTTTATCGACACAAAGCATGCAGGGATCAGGTAGCAGTAGTTTATATACATTGACTATGTTCATTTGATTCAAGGCTTGACTTTTGTTTACTCTTAATGGGTTCAATGGTATTTACTATTTACGTATGTCCCCAATTAGATGATTTCTATTTTCTCTCAATTAGTGCATTTTGTTTTGAACGTTTGGTCACTTTCTTTTGCTTTGTAACAACCATTTATTTCATCAAAGAATGGCGGAAAACCACCATTGACATACCAGTCATTTATAATGTTTCAAAGTCTTCTATGGCTGATTACTGTTTCCATGTGGTGAGGCCTATTTGGAGAGAAAGGGATAATTAATTCTCCCTTTTATAAATATTCTAATCTTATTATGGAACAAATGTACTTCGTCACCCAAAATTATAGAGCTATATAATACTAGATGGATGAGTAAATTGGAATAGAAATATTTGACTTCTTTTTTTAAAATTCTATATTATTTCTTCTCTTTTTCATTTCAAATGCTTATAGTTTTTTATCGACACAAAGCATGCAGGGATCAGGTAGCAGTAGTTTATATACATTGACTATGTTCATTTGATTCAAGGCTTGACTTTTGTTTACTCTTAATGGGTTCAATGGTATTTACTATTTATGTATGTCCCCAATTAGATGATTTCTATTTTCTCTCAATTAGTGCATTTTGTTTTGAACGTTTGATCACTTTCTTTTGCTTTGTAACAACCATTTATTTCATCAAAGAATGGCGGAAAACCACCATTGACATACCAGTCATTTATTAAGCTGATTAGTGGGGCACCACATCCCCTTGGTGATGGGCCTTCATCACTTCCTCCTATTGATATTGATGATTCAAAGGCACTGACACTACCAACACTCACAACCCTTGGTTTCAAAGACATTTCTCAGGTTCTCTTTTTTTCCCTTAAGTTTAATTTCATGCTTCAATTTAAGCACATATCTTTTCATCAAGTTTTATTCATTTTTGTGAGACATTTTCAAATTATGAACCCTGAAATCATAAAACTTATAATTAACTTTGAAGTTTTTTCTTTTCGTTGAGGTAATAGGAAGATTTTACTCCTTTCCATGGTGGTGAAACAGAAGCATTGAGGAGGTTGAATGAATCTCTACATGATAAGGTAATGACCATTTAGTTGAATATGCCTTGTTTAATCTTGTTTTATATAACGTTTAAGCTTTATGAGGTATGGTTGTAACTAGGTTCAAGTGTTTTGATGTTAGAGTCACAAGATTATACACTACTTTAAGACTGCATGGAATTGATAAACTATTTCAATAATGTAAAGTTTGGTTTAGAAAAAGGATAGGTTGAAACAAATATTCCTTTTTTATTTAATTCTGGTTCTCTTTCATTTCTTGAGGTCTTCTTCATAGTGCTTTATCTGACTATTTAGTTGCTGGAACCAAAAAATTGTAGATATTTCTTGTAGAGATTACTCAAAGAGTCTTTGATGTATAATTGCCAACTTGATTTTGCATTCAGTCAGTTCATCACATAGATATTGAATTGACACTATTGTTTTCTTGATGACATTCTGCAATGATTTATTAGACTTGTTCACGAAGTTCAAAAACCACAAGTTGCAAAAATACACAAAATGTTACAATACATTTGCAAGAAATTCTACACAAGTGTTGTGACAAAACATTCTAGGGATAATAGAAACCCACTGGAAAATGTCTAAATGTTGATTCTTGGGAATGGGCATCCATCATAGAGTACATCGGTTGGTAATGACGATGACAAAGATGATGACTATGATGAAAGCAACTTTTAACATCCATTAGGCCAAATTCGTATCTAAAACAAGCCAAGTTTGAAGACAAGACCCATTCATTCCGAGTGATCTCCACAAAATGTGATTTTGTAGCTTTCTTTGTTAATGCCAACCTTTACAAGATTTATTACTGTTCACTTTGAATACTAGAGGTAACCTGCCAAGAAAACAAATGACATTAGATTGGCTGGTTGAGTCCTTTGCTCGAAACTAGCAGGGAGATTAAGTTTTATGATGGCAATTATACCAGTTATTTAATTTTTTTTCAAGGAATGATTCAGTTTGTCCTTGCTTTCAATTTTGGGGACTAGGCCATTTGATGATGATATTCTTCTAACTTATATCACATGCTTTGCTTAGGGTATATGAGGCTATTTTCTCAGTTTTGATATTACTTAGAGACAAATATATGTCTTTTGATTCATAGACAAATTAAAATGATAAGATCTAAGATGTTTGTCCAATCATTACTCCAACATAGTGAAGAATCTTACAAAAATAAAAGTTTAAAAAATGTTATGTTCTTTTATCTTTGTTTCTAGCGAATGAAATTATAATATTATATCCAAAACTGCTTTGTTATAAAATGGAAGATATTTATATTGTATTTTCCTAGAATGAAATCATATTTAAAGTTAAAGTCCACTTTTTAGGTATCCTTTTGGTAGATTTTAAGTGAATTATTTATCCCATGTTCGATTTGTTCCTGTTTTATGAAGAAGTGGGTAGCAGAGTTTGAAAAACCTAAAGGAGATCCAACTGCCTTCTTGAAGCCAGCAACAACTGTTTTGTCACCATACTTGAAAGTGAGTTCCAGTTACAAGTTTCTACAAATATATTCCTTTCAAATTAAGTAGAATAGTTGAATATGTTATTGTAATTTAAAGTTCTTTGAAATATTGTCTTGATAACAACAAGATATATGGTTGATTCTTCTGCTGTGGAGTGATCAGTATTTGGTATTGGATCTCCATATGAATATGCTAGAGGATGTTTTTAATCAGTACGAAAAATTGAATATTTTGCAGTTTGGTTGTCTTTCTTCAAGGCTATTTTATCAACGCCTACAAGAAGTGTATGGAAAAGTGAAGAACCATACACGACCTCCAGTTTCCCTGGAAGGACAGGTCAGGATTTCTCCCTTAAGTACTTTATTCAAAAATGAATTCTGGTTCATCTTTGCAATAAAAAAGAACTAGTCTTGTAGTTGCTATGGAGAGAGTTCTTTTACACAGTGGCGTATGGTACACCCAACTTTGAGCATATGAAGGGGAATCCAATTTGCAAACAGGTAATTTTACTAATGCTTCTTGGTATTCTTCATAGATTTTTGTTTCACATCGTTATAGCAAAAAGAAACAACTGCATAATTACAATGATTTGGCTAGATTCCTTGGAATGATGATGATCACCTTCTTGCTACTTGGAGGGATGCTCAAACTGGTTATCCATGGATTGATGCGGTCATGGTCCAGGTAAAACAAGCTGGGATTTCTATTATGCATTAAGTTGAATCCATGCTGTTCTTTTTTTTACTAAGTGTATGGAGAAGAAAACATAAAAATAATAATGAATTGAGACTAAAGAAAAATCTTATTATAATTTTAGTTCTTCATGCCATCTATTTTCCGAAGTTCTTGAATTTAAGAGATGCACTTTTATGTTTTCTACAGCTTCGGAAATGGGGATGGATGCATCATCTTGCTCGTCATGCAGTTGCATGCTTTTTAACTCGTGGTGATTTGGTAAATTGTTAACGCAATTGGCATCACAAAATCATTTAGTTTATAGTTAATATTCTCCAAAATTCGAATTAGCTGTATTTTAATTTCTAAAATTTTTTTAATGAAAGTTTTCGCCAAATATTTTATGTTTCTCAATGACTGAACCTGTCAAATTATTTCTATGACTCTGAAAAGCTATGTTACACATAAAAGTGTTTCCTGTCTCAAAAGCATCCCCATCTCCTTTTTCCCATCTCGGATATATGTGAAGGATAGGAATCATTTTCTAGCTGTCACTTCATAAGTTTTGTTCTATACGTGTTTCGATGTTGAATGTACATGCTTGTAGATTCTTAATACATTATATATTTTTTGTTCATATATATGTGGAAAGCTTAAAACTTCTATATCTATTTTATAAGCAAATTAATTATATTCTATTTAATTATTATCATACAAGTATATGTGTGGAAAGCTTGAAACATCTACTATAGGTATCTTATAATAAAAAAAGTTATATTTTACTGAATTAAGAGCTCACAAGTATAAACATTCAAAGTTTAATTGTAATGGAAACCTATCCCACCATCTCCATCTCCCAAACTCTTTTTAAGATAGGCTTAAGTTATGTGTAACATTTTCTGTTGGGAGTTTGAGAAACCAAAGATGGGTCGGGAAAATGTGTCATATCCCCTTTTCTAATAACTTCCTTTGAGGTTTCGTAAGCCCCTTTCCCACTTCCTCTGGGCTTAGGGAAGTAATGCTAGGGAAATGATTTTATAACCTTTGAGTTATGCTCTTTATGCCTTTATAAAGGGACTACTTAAAGTGTTTTATTAGAGTGGGTTCTTTGTGATGAAGTTTTTTACAAAGTGGTGCCTGGAGATGGGGTATTTTATAATTAAAACAAAAGTATATTAATCCTTTAAAGTTGTGGTAAAAGAGGTATTTTGAGAATTTGAAAAGACTTCTTTCGGATGGAAAAGCTAGATGCACAAGGGGTTATATAAGCAAGGATTTTGGTTAAAGGATGTATGCTCTAAGTTACTGAAAGGATGTATGCTCTTTGTAAGATAGGCTTAAGTTATGTTTAACATTTTTTGTTGGGAGTATGAGAAACCAAAGATGGGTAGGGAAAATGTGTCATATCAGCTTTTCTAGTAAGTTCCTTTGAGGTTTCGTAAGCCCCTTTCCCACATCTTGTGGCCTTAGGGAAGTAATTGTAGAACACAGGGGTACCACTGAGAAGGGGGGAGGGGTGAATCAGTAGTACACAAAAACTTCAATCTTTCTTAAACAACTTAAATTTTTAACAAGCTTCAATCTAAAAATTGAAAAACATAAAAGAGATGCACAATAATAACAATATGCAAAATTTACGTGGAAACCCAGGATGGGAAAAACACGGTGAGAATGCTGCTAGGATATACTGTCCTAATCCAGCCTCACAATCTATACTCCAGTTACAATGTTTAAGGGCACCAACCCTAAGGAGTCACCAAACCCGTCTATAAGTGCACCAACACTTTCAATCCAAAACCTTTGAGCACCAACTCAAGTTTTTGTGGCACCAACCACACAGTACATTACAGAAGTTCAACTTCACAACAATTACAGATTACAAATAGCAATCTTTAAAGCTTTCAACAATATTGATATTGTATGGAAAATTTATCAATCTTCTAACTTCTGAGTTCCTGTATATTTAGAAAGCATCAAATATAAATGGCATTCTGTGATTAACATATCATATAGAGGTCTGTTTGGTGTTGTTCTTAATCAGTACATAGCCTCAATTATTCCTCTTCCTGTGATTCAACTTAGAACAGTGATTAAACAAACTGCATTTCATATGTGAACAATAACAATATCTGTGCTTTGACAGAAAATAAACATATACTTCTGAATTCAAACCTGTATACGATTCCTTAAATAAAACAGTTCAATGATACAGCAATCTGAATACTATCTTTTCTTCTATGAGAAGTAAAGATACCTGGATCACAACTTTGAATAATACTCACAGTGCTAATACAAACATAGATTCGACTAGCTATCCACGACCTTGATCACAGCCTTTGAATGATACTCACTGTGTATATATAGACAAAAAAACACAGAGCTGATCGACTGTCCACAACCTTGTTTACAGCATATGTTTTTCGAACTTTGAACATGTGAAAATCAGATTCACTGGTAAAATATCTTAGTTCATATTAACTGGTAAAGATTACAATTTATAGAAACACAAAACATTGTAGAAATTAATGATATTACCTACCTCTATCTACCTAATACTGTAGATACATTAATGAAATCTAACAACCTAAGTTGACCATTAACAATATAAGAAATTATTATTCTAACACCCTCCCTTAATGGTCAATCTATCAAAAACACCAAGTTGCCCCCTGAATTTTACAAATTTATCCGGACTCAGAGACTTGGTGAGAATATCTGCAGTCGGAACATACTGCATTGAACTGATCTATCTTCTACCAGCTTGCAGATGTAGTGACAATGAAGTTCGACATGCTTGGTACGTTCATGGAAGACTGGATTTTTGGCCAGTTGGAGCACCCCTTGATTATCAGTATACAAGGGAGAAGGACCTGTTTGTGGCATCTGCATGTCAGAGAGCATCCTTCGGAGCCAAACTGCCTCACATGCGGCCTTGACTGTTCCCCGTTATTCGGCTTCGATCGAGTAAAGAGCCACAACTTGTTGATTCTTGCTGCTCCAAGTGACGACACCAGTACCCAAATTGAATACGTACCCAAAAGCGGATTTTTTGTCATCCATTGATCCTGCCCAATCTGAGTCAGTATAACTAATCAGCTTTGGATCGTTGCACTTGCCATACAAAATGCCATAGTCTGAAGTGCCTTTCACATATCGCAGCACTCGCTTCGTTGCAATCCAATTATAAGCTTTTGGGGCTGTCATGAAGCGAGAGATGTAGCTGACAGCAAAACAAATGTTAGGTCTAGTGGTAGTGAGGTAGATGAGGCTGCCTACTAGTTGCCTGAATTCGGTTTCATGTACTGCAGGTGAATCAGACTTGGTTGATAACTTCAACCCTTTATCCATAGGTGTGGAAGCAGGTTTACAACCTTGCATTTGAAACTTGCCAAGCAAACTGCGGGCATACTTGGACTGTGAAATAAAGATATTGTCACCAGTCTACCACACTTGGACACCTAAGTAATAATGGAGAAGCCCCAAATCTGTCATGTCAAAAGCTTGGCACAAGTCTTGTTGGATGGCTGTGATCAAATGTGCCTAATTGCCAGTAATGATCAAGTCATCCACGTAGACAACAATAAAAAGGATATCATCACTGAAGAGTTTGACATACAGATTAGTGTTAGAGGGACTGCGCTGGAAACCATGTTCAACCAAATACTGATCAATCTTAAAATACCAAGCCCGAGGGGCTTGCTTCAAGCCATAGAGGGCTTTTACCAGTCTGCAAACCTGATGTTCCTTACCAGGAACCTTGAAGCCAGGAGGTTGAGTCATATAAACTTCTTCTTGCAACTCTCCGTTGAGGAATGCACTCTTAACATCCATCTGGTGAAGTTTCCATCCAAACTGAGCTGCAATGGCGAGAAGAAGACGAATGGTACTCACCTTGGTAGTAGGAGCAAAAGTCTCCTCGTAGTCAATGCCCTCCTGTTGTGTAAAGCCCCGAGCAACCAATCTGGCCTTGTACTTATCCAAAGTACCATGTGCATGATACTTGACTTTGTAAACCCATTTACAACTGATAGGTTTCTTCCCAAGAGGCAAATCAGAAAGAATCCAAGTGTTATTCTTCAGAAGACTATGGTATTCGGACTTCATTGCCTTTTCCCACTCAGGAATGCCTTTAGCCTTGGAATATGTCTGGGGCTCATGGATGCTGTGAATGTTGGCCATAAGTGCAAAGTTGACTGTATTCTGTTGCTTTCTCTTTCTGCGAGTGGATTTGCCCTCAATAAGCTCATCATCATGAAGATCTCCGATAGTCTTGGCCCACCACTTAGGCCTGAGGGTAGAAGTACCAACATCTGGCATTGGAGGAACAACATCCCCTGGAGTTTTTGGAACAAAGTCATCTGGATGCGAATCCTGTGGAAAATCAGGTGGTGCTGGATCAGTAGATTCCTCATCATGGGAACCAAGAGGAAGACAAACACCAACATCAGGAGTCTTCACAGATTGAGTCGCATGACTAGGAGTAGTAGAAGGCATAAATGGACTAGTAGTCTCATCAACCACAACATCACGACTGAAAATGAGACGATCTGTCTCTACATCAATCAACCTGTAGGCCCTTGTGGTTGTCGCTGTAACCAGTAAACATAAGTGTTTGGCTCTTTGAATCCAGCTTAGCACGCTTAGTGTTTGGAATCCATACATGAGCCATAGAACCAAAGACTTTCAAATGGCCCACTTTAGGCTTGCGTCCTGACCAAGCTTCTTCAGGAGTCATCTTCTTAACGACATGTGTAGGTGACCGATTTAGCAATGTAAATTGCTTCAGCCCAGTATTTCTTTGGAACATTTCTATGTTCTATCATAGAATGAGCCATTTCAGTAATGGTGCGATTTCTACGTTCAACTACACCATTCTGCTGAGGGGTGTATAGTGTGGTGAGTTGGTGTTTAATGCCATGTGTAGCACAAAATGTAGAGAAGTCATTGGAACGAAACTCCCCCCCATTATGTGACCTTAAAGTGACAATCTGAGAACCAGATTCTTTCTCAACTAAGGCCTTAAACTGCTGAAATGTACTGAACACATCTGATTTATTTTTCAGAAAATACACCCACATTTTACGACTGAAATCGTCAACAAATAACAAGAAGTACCTCCAACCAGTTATAGATGGAGTATTCATTGGCCCACATACATCAGCGTGAACCAATTGAAGGATCTTGGAGGCTCGCCAAGAATCACCATCCGAGAATGGTGTCCAATGCTGCTTCCCAGCTTGATAGGCTGCACAAACTCCATGATTTTGTGGTTGGATCTCAGGTAGACCAGCAACCAAACCCTCCCGATATAACTGAGATAGATAGTGCACGTTGAAGTGCCCATAATGCTGATGCCAAAGTGTTCTGATGGATGTACTCCTAGCAACCAATGCATGCTCTTGAAAATCACCAGAATCAACAAGTCTATACAAACCATGATCTTCAAGTCCCATAGCGATTGTAGTACAAGTCTCCCTATCAACATTGTTGATGGAGGAATTGAAGACAATATCTAATAGAGGAGAATGCCTCATGATCTGACTGATGGAGAGGAGATTATGTTCCATGCCTGGAACATAGTAGACATCAAGAAAAATTAAATTTCTACCTCCTGAGTGAATCTGGACAGTGCCCTTACTAGCAATTGTGTACTCTTCTCCTCCTCCGAAGATTATTGAATTCGAAAATGGTTCAAATTTCGTGAACCAATCTCGACGATGAGTGAAATGCCGCGAAGCTCCTGAATCAATATACCAGGCAGAAGAGTGTACTAGATCTGCTGTTCTCTTGGCCATAAAAGCATAAAAAGCAGATTCTTTCTGCTCAGAGTGTTCGACGACATTTGCTTTCTGTTGAGACCCTCCTTACTTCTTTTGTTCAAAAGCCAATCGAATTCGATACTCGGCCTTCATGTGACCAAACTTGTGACTGTCCTGAGAAGAACCAGAGCCTTTCGACTGAGAAGATTGAGCCTTACCTTTGTTCTTAGCAGAAGATTTAGCAGAGAACGCTTGCTCCGTGGAGGGAGAACTTGTACTGCTTTCAAACTGTTGTCACCACTGATCTTGCTATAAAAGCTTGTTACAAAGATCAGAAAACTTCAAATCGACGTCAGTGAAAGTGATATTGATTATTTCAATGAAATGCTCATACAAGCATGGGAGACTTTTCAGAGTAATGACCACCATATCTTCTTCCTCCATTTTTCGACCAATAGCTTCCAGTTGGTCACAAATATCCTTGATCTTCGTTAGATGCTCCTGAAGAGATGTTTTCTCATCCATCATGATCGTGAAGAGCATATTCTTAAGAAGGAATGCTCTGCTCTTGTCAGAGGTTTCATGAAGACTCTTCAAATGATCCCATATTTCTTTCGCAGTTTTGCTGGACGGTACCTGAGGTAGCTGCTCATCAGTAACAAAGAGTTTGATGAGCATGACGGCTTCCCGGTTGCGCTCATCCCATTTGTCCTCATCTTTTCCGGCAGTGTTTGGACGTTGAGACGTGCCTAGAACAATTGCATCAAGACATCGGTACTAAAAAATCGTCATATTCGTCAAAGATCCCATCACGTACCTCGAGGTCGAAGTGGTGAAGGCACTAATTCCAAGGCACAAAAACTAGCAGATGAAAACAGAGGGTTTTTAAAAATTCTGCAAGTCGGATTCAAAGGTAGAAACTGAAACCCTAACACGGTTTTCGAGGCAAAATTTTTTCAGAAGATCCGGAAAAATTTGATAACCTAGTTTAGATCTCAAAAAACCCATAAAGAGTCTGCAAATAAATTTTTTTTCTGATTTGAAACGAAGGAGAGAATCTCAAAACCCTAGCACAGTTTTCTAGGTAAAATTTTTGACTGACCCAGAAATCCTTGCGAAAAACCTAGAAAGAATCTGCAATCAGAATAATTTTTCTGAAAATGAAGGGTCAAATCTGTGGGCTCAAAAAACAAGGCATGGAAAACGATGCACCCAAAAAAATCCGACGACAAACCAATTGAGCTCTCGAAAAACCCACAACAATTCAAAAAATTTCTCCTTGAAATAGAGGGTCAAAACCCTAGGCGAAAAAAATCTGCAGACCTTGAAAAATCTTACGGTGACCCAGTTGAGGTTTCGAAAAACCCACCAAGAATTTGCGATTGAAAAAAACTTTCGCCTTGAAACAGAGGGTCAAAACCCTAGGCGAAGTTGTAGAAACCTGTTGTGACGTATTCACACATCGCCCCATTACAAATGGGGATCCCTACTTTTTGCTTTCTAGGGTTTGTTTTCTGGGTCTTTTAGGGTTTTGTCTGTTAGCGTTTGCATGATGAGTGCTGTCAGGGGGATCACTGGATAGCAGGCTTTGCTTAAGTCAGGGTGAGTCCGCGATGCTCCAAAATTAGGGTTTATTTGAAAGTCTCCCTTAAGCTTAGTTTCTGCTCTTGTTGCTTATGGTGTTAGGAGGTCATTGAATCTTGATGAGGGAATTTTGTCTTTTGAGGGTCTGAGTTGAGCAAATTTGGCTAGGACATGTAAGGAAATGGATCGAGAATCTAGCCTAGGGCAAAGTCGAGTGGAAAAGGAGGTGAATTAAGCCTAAAGGAGGAATTTCGCTCCTGACCCTTCCAAAGGGTCCAAGGCAAATTTCTCCACAAGACACTCCACCTCGACCCGAGCTTTGAGCTAACCCTTTCTAGGTTTGAATGAAGGAAAAAGCACTTGTTTGAATGAGGAGATGTGAAAATGGAGTCACGATTTGAGCTCAAACATGATTTTCGCTCCTGACCCTTCCAAAGGGTCCAGAGCGAAATTCATGTAAAACCCTATTTTCTACAAAAATTGGAGCTATATGTTGACCTAAAGGATAAATTGGCATGGTCATGATGGAAGGAAGCCTAGCAAAGTGTGTCCAAGGTGTGAAAAGGAGGAAGCAAGTGAAAAATGTGCTCAAGATTAGAATTTCGCTCTTGACCCTTCCAAAGGGTCCAGAGCGAAATTCATATTTCCTCTATTTTGCTCCTTAGCTTGACCAATTTTGTAGACTTTTGAGACATAATTGAGAAGGTTTTATGCAACTTTGCCTTAGAGAGGAGATTTTAGACCTTGGGATGATGGATTCTAGCCTGAAGGGTGAATTTCGCTCCTGACCCTTCCAAATGGTCCAGAGCGAAATCCTCCATTTTGCCTTCCTTTGGCCTAAAACCAATTTTGACTTTGCCTGGGGCCAGTTGAGTGATGGGTTGCCTTGATTAGGGTGGAAGGAAGTTGGTTTGATCAAGCTTGAGGGAGGATTGGATGAATAAAGTGCTAAATCAACCTGGAAAGAGGATTTCGCTCCTGAGCCTTCCAAAGGGTCCAGAGCGAAAATCCTTATAACACTCATTTCCTTCCTTGTTTTGGATAGGTGTTGGTTTCTTAGGCATGTTGTGTGAGTCTTGATATGTTCTTGCCTTGAGAAGTGTGATTGAAAGTGTTGAAAAGTGAGGATCTTGTCCAAGAATGTGAATTTCGCTCCTGACCTTTCCAAAGGGTCCAGAGCGAAATTCTTCTTAAGCCTCATTTGCTTCCTTGTTTAAACTACCAACCTTGTTCCTTGGGCGTATTTGGAAAGGAAATGACATGTATTTGCCTCTTGAGGTGGTTTTGAGATGAAAGGAGGTGAGAAACTAGCCAAGAACATGATTTTCGCTCCTGACCCTTCCAAAGGGTCCAAAGCAAAAATCCTTATACACCTCAATTTCTTCTTTGTCCAAAACAATTTCCTAGTTTCTAAGGCATGTTTGGGGGTGTCTTGACATGTTCTAACCTTAGGAGGTGAGTAAAGGTGGATGATATTAAGATTTTAGCCAAAAACATGATTTTCGCTCCTGACCCTTCCAAAGGGTCCAGAGCGAAATTCTTGAAGGCACTCATTTCTCCCTTAGCCAAAGTCAGGATCTTGGTGGAGATGCAAGAAGAATGACCTATGTTTGCCTCCCAAAGAAGATTAGGGTTTGAAAAATCAAGAATCAGGGTCAAAACATGATTTTCGCTCCTGACCCTTCCAAAGGGTCCAGAGCAAAAATCCTTATAGCTCTTGTTTTCTTCCTTGTTTTGGCTAGGCGTTGGCATGATGGGGGATGAATTGGTATGTTCTTGCCTTGAGAGGGAGTTGGATGATTTTGAAGATCAAGATTTTAGCCTAAAAGAGAAATTCGCTCTTGACCCTTCCAAAGGGTCCAGAGCAAAATTCATCATAAACCTCATTTGCTACCTTGTTTGGGTTTAAGACTTTGTTCCTTAGGTGGAAAATGATCTATGTTTGCATCCAAGAGAAGATTGAAGTTGGAAAAGTGAGCAATCTAACCCAAATCATGATTTTCGCTCCTAACCCTTCCAAAGGGTCCAGAGTGAAAATCTACCTAGAACTCATTTCCTTCTTTGTTTGACCAAATTTTGATATCCAAGGCATGTTGAAAGGAAGAATGGACATGTTGTTGCCTATGGGAAGGTTTGAAAGCGATGAAAGGTAGAGATTTTGTCCTAGAAATGGAAATTCGCTCCTGACCCTTCCAAAGGGTCCAGGGTGAAATTTCACTAAAACCACCCTTTTTTCACAATTTTGGGCCAAGCCTAGTGCAGACTAAGGTAAGTTCAAGAAGGAGAAGTCCTTAGGAATGACTTCAAGTTGCTAAGAAATCATTGAAATTGAAGGAATTGAGCTAAACCAAGATTTTCGCTCCTGACCCTTCCAAAGGGTCCAGAGCGAAAATCCTACAATCACCTACTTTCCTTGCAAGACAAGTCAAACTTTGGGTTTTTATAGCTTGGATGAGTGAGGAGTATTTTCTTGCCTTTTGATGTTGATTCAAGTTGAAAAGATGGAGGAAGAAGCCTAAAACAAGATTTTCAACCCTGACCCTTCCAAAGGGTCCAGAGCAGAGAAACGAGACTTGCCCGAAATCGCCCAAACTCGGCGAGTCCGAGTCCGAGTCAGGCCAAACGAGTCCCAAGGGCTCGGACTCGGACTCGGCCGAGTCTGGAGAGTAAACTCGCCAGACTCGCCGAGTTGGCGATTTTGGCTCAAAATCGCCAAACTCGGCGAGTCCTGAGCCCCAGACTCGGCTACTGGCTGGGTTAATAAAATGACCAAAAAAAAAACATTTTAAAAAGTTTTTTTGGAAGGGCGAAATTTGACATTTTGGTCTCTCCGTCAGGATTATTTTATGGATTACTTTAAGTTATATTCCATATATACTGTCAGGATGTTTGAGAGTGGTTTCGGGCCTCCAGGAGTTATATTGCAAAATCTAGTTTTTGGAGGATTCTTTAGTTTTCCAGACTTAGTCAAATTTCAGGATCAGGACATTCCAGACTTAGCCAAATTTCAGGGCATTTGAAGATCAGGATGACATTCCAGACTTTATCACTCACCAACTTGACCTAGCTTGGACCTTCAAGAATGATACTCACTCACCAAGCAAGACCCAATTAGCAACAAGAGCAAAACCAGGCCCTAAGGAAGACTCTCAAAGAAACCCTAATTCAGACTTGTAATAAGTTTTTTTGGCCTCACGGGGCGCTGCCCCTCGACCTCGCCCTGTATCGCGACAGGGAGTGTGCACCCACCTTGGGGGCGCTGCCCCCAAACCCCCGTCGAAAAATATGGGGGAAACTGCGTCGATAGAAGTAGAGAAAATTTAACCTCCGAGTGACATTGATTGGATCGACTAGGTAGATATAGAGGTTGAGACTGTAGCCATGGCAAAGGAGGAGCGGAGAGCACGAGCACAGACAGGAGATTCAGAGGCAGATAGTGACACGGATGTTCCTGATGTTGGTGAGCATGGCATGGTGTCACGGGGAGCGGCTATGGCAGTCGAATCATCCAGGACCTACCTTAGACGCCTTCGTAGGGGGCTGGGGCCGGAGAGTGCAGGCTCCTCTGAGCCATAGACTTGTAGTTGTATTTACCTTTGGTATTTGTATGAAACATTTGATGATGATCATATGATGACATGGATTTTTTATTCCATGAGTTTTGTAATATTGTATACATTTGACAATATTTATATATCTATGTTTGTTATTTTCTTCAGCTATAATTTGCGTTTATGCTTATGTGGTTGATGTATACTTGTGTATGTAATCAAATGAGCCTAGTTTGATGATGTTATTGTGTCTTTAAGGTGTATTCAATAAAGGGTGTCTGAAACAAGTTTTAAATATTTAAAAATCTCTAAATTTCTTGAGTTTTTCACTATCTCGAGTCCAGTCGAGTCTGGAGCCGAGTCTGACGCCGAGTCCCGAGTCTGAGTCCGAGTTGGCCTTGCCGAGTCCGAGCCGAGTCTGAGTCCCGTTTCTTTGGTCCAGAGCGAAAACCCTAAAACCATCTTTTTCTCCAAAATTTGTGAGGTCAGGCCTAGACCAAGGTGAGAAAAGCTCTATGGATTGCCTTGGACAGATTTTTGATCACCAAAAATGCAAATTTTGAGCTTAAACATGAATTTCGCTTCTGACCCTTCCAAAGGGTCTAGAGCGAAATTCTGGATAGGTCCTATCGCTGGCTAGGTTTTTGAGCAAATTTTCCTTTTTAGGCCTTGTGAGAATCAAACAAATGTTGCCAAGTTGAGAAGTGGATTCAAAATGAGGGAGTCTAGATGAGTTGAAATGAAGAAAATGAAGTTGAGTGTGAATAAGCAAGTAAAAGGTGAATTTCGCTCCTGACCCTTCCAAAGGGTCCAGAGCGAAATTCTTCAAAACCACTATTTCCCCCTTGTGTCAAGACAGGATTTTGATCCCTAAGGCATGAAAAGATTGGAGTGAGGTTATTTAAGCCTTGCAAGATAAGTTGAAAGTGAAGGAGATGGAAAATTAAGCCTAAAAGGTGAATTTCGCTCCTGACCCTTCCAAAGGGTCCAGAGTGAAATTCACAAAATGTCATGTTTTCCTCCAAGATAATGTTGAGCCAAGTCAGTGATCAGGGTGGATTTGCCTTAGAAGAGATTGTGAGTGAGAGAAGGGTGAATTTTGACCTAAAAAGTGAATTTCGCTCCTGACCCTTCCAAAGGGTCTAGAGCGAAATTCCCAAAATCACCTAGTTTGTCCATGATGAAGGTCAAGTTGTGGATTCCTAGCCTTTGGTGAGGAGAAGGATAGCGTATGCTTGCCTTGGAAGGCATTTTGGAGTAGAGACATGATGGAATTTGTCCTAAAATGCAAATTTCGCTCTTGACCCTTCCAAAGGGTCCAAGGCGAAATCCTTTGAAATTCCTATTTTTTCACCTTGTTTGAGCCAGGCAAAGGGCTAGTTGTGAGATTATGATGAAAAGAGGTCTAAATTGGGCAAAATAGCAAGTTTCGCTCGCGACCCTTCCAAAGGGTCCAGGGCGAAATTCTTATAGAGCCTGTCCGTGGAAAGAATCTTGAGCAAACTTCATTTTGATGTCTTCTTGTTGATGATTTAAGGTAGAAAATGCTATGTTAGAATAAATATATTATGTGTCCTTAATCATCTTTTGGTTTGTTTTGCAGATAAAAGAAGACCAAGCCAGGACAGGGACGACCTCTTCCAGTCTAGCATCACCAAGGACGACCTCTTCCAGTCCAGCATCATCAAGGACATTCCATAGGCAGAAGGGAAGACTTAAGGTGTTCAAGGAATTGCCAGCTGCCTCCAAGACCTTCACTTTGCCACACTAAGGAACCACAAGATGACAAAGGAAGGTGATGCCAGCATTTCAAGGAAAGGTACACCATCCATCTAGCTCATCAAAGACAAAGGAGGTCAAAGCAAAGGTCTGTTGAAGAAGCAGATAGTTTCAGAAGAGTTAATTAAAGTTAGCTTCTCAGCATCATCAAATTGAACATCAACCAAGTTACAAGTGTCAGACAAGGTGGCATCCCAGTCATCACTCCTCCAGTCGGATTGGTCCACCTCAGCGTGTCCAGATTCAATTTACCTGACTCATCAAAGATGACACTAACTTCGATGTACCTACCCCGGTTATCTATTGGTCGAATATTCCAGAGAAGACATGTGTCCAAATAATGCAATTATTTCATTGGCCAGAATTGAGTTTGTTGTAACAAACCCTAATTAGGGTTTTCATTGTAAAATCTCGGCCATTGATCTCAAACTGATCTGAGCCATTGAATTGTATTGAGAGCATTATAAAAGGCTCAAGCTCTTCATTTTGTAAGGGTTAATAGTTAGTTCATAGAGGTTAGAATAGCTAATGATTAATAGCAAATAGAATAGCAATTAGAGTAGATTAGGAGGAGAAGGCAAGAAATTGTTGCCTAGATTGTAAATGAACTCCATTTTCATTGAAGTTAAGGTGAAATGTGTTCTTTCTTGCAATATGCATAGTTTCTTGTTGAATCTTCAATTTTAGATGGTAGATAATTAGATTGAATGGAGAAAAATTGTTGAATGCACTCGCGTGGAGGCCGCCTAGTCCAAACCACTAGCCTCTTGCTGATGGTAAGTGTGCCTTGTGTGGTCAATTGGCATGAATGAGTTTAATCTCGAGTCGCTACGCGTCTATTGTTCATGCATTAACTTGAATAGTGATCAGTGTCCGATGGTGTAACGATTTGAACATCTTCGAATTCCCTTAGAAGATCGCACTGAGTTGGTGTCGAATTGTTCAACCTAATGGTGAGACCCAGCCCAGTAGGACTCCACCTAGTCATTCATCCATCTTCTTGCATTCTAGGTAGTAGAGTAGACTTCCTGAACCCTGCATCTTTTGCCATTTGTTTGTCTTCCAGTTAGTAAATAGGACTTGTGATTCCAGCAAATCAGACGTTCAGGTCATCGAGTGTAAGTCCCCTTGTGATTCCAGCAAAATCACATCGTATCGCGAAGAGCTTATCCACACGTAGAGAAGCTACATTTCAGAACCTTGGAGTTACTCCGATTGATGTTTACCCTCTCGGGTGAATAACTTAAGACATAAAGAACATAACGCAGAATAATGCCGTAAATATCAGACAAGTGTAACAGATGTTCTATTCATAATAAGTTTGTTTTACAAGTTACATTCCGGAGTATAAAAGGGTACCGAGGGGGTGCGAGCGCCAACCGTCGCACCGCAACTTCCACCCCTCGGTTGCCAACTAACCAAAACAATTACACATAATTAACTAATATTATTTACTAATGTTATTCCCGTGTACAAATAATGCCGCCAACATCATCCCCCCCAAAAAGAAAAGTCGTCTCCAGGCGACTTACAAAAATGGGGATAATGCAACCTATACAAGATATCGGAAAGACTGAGGGGGCTGAGAAAGCGTCCCTGAAGTAGAAGTGTGAGATGGCGGTGTCTGGGCTGCCAAGCGGGAACGAAGCTCGTACACCTGCTGAGTGCGTGCAGCCACATCCCGTTCCGCCACGAGGACCTTCTCTAGAGCTGTCTTCACCATGTGTGCTGCCTCCAGTAACTCCTTCTCCTTGGTATCCACTGCCGCCGTCGCGCAGGCCAATCGTGTCTGCTCGGCTGCCAGGCGAGTCTCTACCTCTGCCTTCGCTGACCGGATCTCAGCCGTCTCTGTGCGGGCCGCCTCTAGCTGTGCCAACAACTGCGCCCTCTCGGCTGCCCATGAGGCCTGCTGACTGGCCACCTCGCTCTCCAATGCTACTCGGGAAGCCTCCCTGACTGCAGACTCCTGCTGTGTGCGCCTCAATGTATAATAGGCATCCCGATAGATCTGCTCAATCTCGCGGACGACTGCCGTCACCCGACTCTCCACAATGGGCTGACGTAGCCTCCAGGCCTGGAGCATCTCCGCTGTCTCCGTAGTTGGCCACCCCTGGGACTCAAAGCAGGTAGCGAAGGCTGTCGGGCAGTCCACCCGCATAAACTGTAGGACCTGCTCTAGCTCCACCGCCACCTGCTGCAATGCTTGCGTCTGCGCCGCGACCATCACCCGCCGACCCCTTGTAACCATATCAGCCATGTCCGCGAGATAAGTCTCAACATCCTCTCCCACCTGTGCCGAAGACTGGGAAATCCTTGGTGGAACGGTCACTACTGTAGCCTGCTGCGAAGGTATCGCCTCCGCCACCGAAGGTGCACCATCTCCTGGTGCCTGCCCAGAGGCGACCTCCCCTGCCTCGTGCCCAACGGTGAGTCCATGTGCCTCCCCTGACGAGTCATCCAAGTGGACTACCTCCGCTCCCGTCTCGCGATGCGGTGAAAATACAACAGCTCCCTCCGGCTGTGCCAGTGTCATCTGAAACCGCTGTGTGAGCCAGCTTTGCATAGCCTCGAGGTCAGCACGCATCTCTGTGACTGGGGGAGGGGTCGTTGTGGTCGGCTCCTCCAACAACGAAGCAGAAACAGTCACCACGGCGTCACCACCCACGACCTCCAACCGCACGGGAGGCTCGGTAGCCTCCACCTCCGTCGGCCCCTGCTCGACCACTACCCGGTGCGGTGACTCCTCCGTCCCTGACTCTGCCATGTCCTCGGTAAGTGCCGCTGTGGCTGGGCCCGACGGTGCTCCTTGCTGCTCGTGCTGGAGGGGACCCAATGTAACAGGCGTATGGCTCTGCTCGAAGGCCAGAATACAAGTGCCGCCTACTCTAGATGCTGGCACAGTCGTGCCCATCGGTAAAAGAGGTGGGGCAAACCGGACGCGTACAGGCTCCTCCGTTGCCTGATTGCTGTCGTCCTCCTCATCTTCCTCCTCCGAATCCTCCGTGCTGCTGGACTCCCTCCCGCTGTCGGGCTCCCTTGAGGCCGAGGCCGTATCCACCGCTCGTTTCCGCTTCGCGGAAGAGTGCTCAATGTCCAAGTGCTTCCAATACATTATTGGAGGCTCTCCCGCTGCCGTACCTCCAACTCATCCTCTGGCACGACTTCCCGCATGGCCTCCAGGAATAACCCTATAGCATAATGAGGCATGTAGAATGTGCGATGCTGGAGCGTCAGAAACTCATACATACGCTCTGCCAGTAACGCTGCCCAGTCATACACGATGCCATTCATCAGCATAATCTGCGGGAGAGCAATGTCCGACGCCCTGCCCGACCTTGTTAATCTGCTCTTGATAACATCCATGATGCACCTCCAGTGGCCCTCTGCAACAAAAGTCTTGCGGATTCCCCAACTCTTCGTGGCTCTAACCACGCTGTCCAACTCCGTTGTGGTCAAATTTCGGGAGACTAATTTAATCCACCGCTCCTTCTCCTCCTGTGTCATCTTCTTGGCCTTTAGGTCTATTTTCTTGCCCTGGCTGCCTGGAATGCCAAATACCCTCGTAAAATCCCTCGCTTTGAAGGATATAGTGACATCCCTCTGGAGGTATTCAAATGTGCTGGTGCATGTATGTCTGTCGAAGGTGTCCACCATGAAGCGTAGGGCACCCTCGTACTCCCGGATAGGGAACACAGGCATCCGGATAGCCCACTCTACCTGTGCCTTCCGGAGGTTTTGCTTTACCAGGTCATTATCGGGGGTATCCTGCCACCATTTGCGGCATTCCAATCCATTCAGGCCCTCGAAAGTAATATTTTGTGGCGTCACTGTGTTTTTCGCACTTGCGGCAACCTGTGGTGTTTTCTGTTTTTGTTTTTGCCGAGCGCTGGCATCCATGGTGCCGCCTGCAACACGCACTCCTGAAGCTAAAATCCTGATATTGCTACCTTTATTCTTCTGGCTACTGCTGGAAGAAGCGTGCAGCTGTTTCTTCCAACTCCTCTTCCCGGTTGAATCCATCGATCTCCCGGTAACTGATTTGTTTAGAAAAAATCCACCCTCCGTAACGACCCTTCTCTTTTTGGCTGCTGCCATGCGGCTGGTCTACCTGTGGCTCTTATTCTTCCCTTTGTGGCTGCTGCGCAAACCCTTGCTGTGGCTGCATGGAATTGTGCGGACTTGGTGTGGCCGTGCGGTGGTAACTACCTCCAGAAAAAAACGCACGACACTCCTCCCGTTTTCTATGTTGGCCAGCGTCTTCTTTCCTTTTCCCTTCGGCGTGGTGTCTCCCTCGGTGTGCAGCGTTTCAATCTTGCGTGGCCTTTTATGTGTTTCGCGGCCTTCGGTGGTGTGCGGCGTTTACCACCTTGGTTCTCTTCGTGCGCTGCGCGGGGTGTCTCCTGTTTCCCTTCGGTTGCATTTCCTTCTTTTCCCTTTGTGCGGCGTTGTAATGAAAAACCTTTCGTTTGGGCGGCCTTTATATTCACGCGGCCTTCGGTGGCTTCCACCGTCGGTGGTTCCACCGCACGGTGGATTCCACCTTCGGTGGTGCCACTTGCGTGTCCACCGTACGGTGGTCATTTTTTCTTCTTCGTTTTTTTTTTTTTTTTAATATATATTTTTTTCAAATTTTCGTATATATATATATATTTTCAAATTTGCTAATTTTTTGGAGCGGCTGACTGATTGGGGGTTCCCGAGTCCCTCCGTTCGTGATAGATTTTCAGTTTCGACCCGTTGTTCGCGTCTGGTATCTCCTTCCCATCCAGCGTCCATAACTTTATCGCCCCGTTCGTGTTGACCTCACGTATTCGGAAGGGCCCTAACCATCGGACTTTGAATTTCCCCGGTTTAATTTCGTTCCTCCCGTTGAATTTTAACACCAGCTATCCGGGAGTAAAATTCATTCGCCGGAGGTGCTTGTCGTGCCACACCTTCCGTCTTTGCTGGGCTGTTTCTGTCACCCACTGAGCCATCATCCTTCGCTCGTCCAATTTGTTCAACGCGTATAGCCTCTCCCTCAGGCTTTCCATGTCGCCAAGGCGATTATCGATGGCAATCCGCAGACTTGGTACCATGAATTCAACTGGCATCACGGCTTCTTGTCCATACATCAGCTGGAAAGGAGTTTGTCCAGTAGTTACTTTGTAGGTCGTTCGGTATGCCCAAAGTACTGACGGCAGGTGCTCCTCCCAGTCATCCTTCTCGACCCCGCAAGACTTATATATCACTGACATTATTGCCTGGCCATTGGCACGTGGGTAGTACGGACTTGAAAATGAGTGAAAAATCTTGAAGTCTGATGTCAACCGGTGTATGACATGGTTCACGAAGTGGCCTCCCCGGTCACTGGTCAACTGAATAGGTATACCGTATTGCGTAATGATCTGTTCATAAATAAACTTCACTGTGCTTACTGCCGAATTATCCTGGAGGGCCCTTGCCTCCACCCACTTGGTCAAGTATTCTGTCGCAACTATAATGTATCGGCACCGTCGTGCGCGACTGGCCTTAAGAGGGCCCACAAAGTCGAGTCCCCATCGCTCAAAGAGTTCTTGTGCATGCGACGGGTTGAGGGGCATGAAGTCCCGCTTCAGAGGTTTGCCCGCTCGCTAGCAAGTGTCACACCGCACGACCCACTCCCTAGCGTCGTGATATACCGTTGGCCACCATAGTCCTGCGAGAAGCACCTTTCGGGCTGTGGTGTCTGGACCCATGTGTCCACTTGCGGGCCCTTTGTGTGCCTCCCTTAGTACACTCGAGACTTCTTCCTCCATGACACAACGCCTTAATATCTGGTCCGGCCCCATCTTGTAAAGTAACCCGTTTATGAGTGAAAAAGTCCTGCTCCTTAATGCGAGTTTTCTTCGTTCCCCTGGAGGCATGCCCTCCGAAAATCGGGACGTCGATAGGTACTCTCCAATTGTCTTGTACCACGAAGGGAGCACGGCTATTTGGAACAAGTGTGCATCCGGAAAATCATCATTTACTCCCTCTGGAGGTTCCCTCGACTTAATCCGCGACAGCTGGTCGGCTATGACATGGCTTCGCCCTGGTCTCACCACAATTAAAAATGTGAACTCCTGTAGTAGCAATAGCCAACGACTTATCCTCCCCTGGATAATGGGCTTGTTTACTAAATACATGAGTGCCTGGTGGTCTACGTAAAATGTGAATGGTGTGGCCAGGAGATAATGACGGAATTTTTGTACTGCATAGACCATACCGAGGGCTTCACGTTCTGTGGTACTATAGTTTTTCTCCGCCTTCGAGAGCAATCTGCTGGCAAAATAAATGGGGTGGTCTAGCCCGTGTCCTCCTAATTGGGCTAAGGTAGCCCCGATGGCATAGTTTGAGGCATCTACGTGAACATGGAATTCCTTATCCCAGTTCGGGTATGCCAGTATGGGCGCTGCCATCAACCTTGTCTTCAGCTCTTCGAAGGCCTTTCTCTGTGGCTCTGCCCAACTGTATGGTTCCCCTTTCCTTGTCAATTGATCCAACGGGTGGGACACCTCCGCGAAGTTCTTGATAAACCTCCTGTAGTACCCCACATGACCCAGGAAGGACTTTACCCCTATGACGTCCGTCGGAGGCTCCATTTCTACTATTACCCGAATCTTGTCCGGGTCTGTTTTCAATCCTTCTTTACACACAATGTGTCCCAGCAATCTCCCCTGTGGTACCATGAATCTACATTTCTTCGGGTTGAGGGCCAATCGTGCCCTCCGACACCTCTCTAAGCACTCTCCCAGAGTTTTTAAGTGGATGTCTTGTTCACTGTAAATAGACCAATCATCTAGGAATGCTTTGAAGTTCCCCACCGACATCCTTTCGAAAATGTGCAGGATGATGCGCTGAAAGGTGGCAGGCGCATTGCATAGACCGAAGGGCATTCGGTTGTATGCGTACACACCGTCCTCCACCACAAAGGTTGTTTTCAGCTTATCTTCCTCCGTGATGGATATCTGGTTGTAACCAGAGAACCCATCCATGAAGGAATAGATTTCGTGTCCAGCTACTTCCTCCAAGATGCTGTCTGTGAAGGGTATGGGAAAGGGGTCTTTAACGGTGACAGCGTTTAGGCATCGGAAATCTACACAGATCCGGATCTGATTGGCCTCTTTCTTGAGGGAAATCACAATGGGGGACACCCATTCGCTTGTTTGCACTCTGAAGATTATGCCCACTTCCAACATCCGCTCAATCTCGTCGTTCATCCGTACAGCATAATTTTTGTTCATTCGGTACGGCCGCTTCCTCACTAGCTGGGCTCCTGGTACTAATGTTATTCGGTGCACACATAGCTCTGGGGGCACGCCCTTCAAGTCCTTGTATGTCCATGCAAAGACATCCTTGTATTCCAGGAAAATTTTGAAGGCTGCGGCCTTCAACACTGGATTCCAATCATCTCCGACCAGGATGATCTTGGGGTCACTTGTCTCCCCGAGATTCATTTCCTTTAACGTGGCTTCCTGATACTTAATAGGCTCCTCTTCTGGAAATTGGTGTGCCGGCGCCTCATTCACTGCTGCCTCCCCTTCCTTATACTCGCCATATTCTGGGGGAAATATCTCTGGTTCTTCTTCGATGCTCAAGACATTGCACGATGGTGTAAATAGTTCATAATCTCCCATTTGCCAATGGAAGAGGCCATTCAAGGAGTCCCCATCGTCCCCTGAGTAGGCCTCCAGTTCTAATACCCCTTCATCACTGGGCTCCATGCGGCCTCTACTTCCACCCTCCGCTAACTGGTGTCCCTCGGACTCCGAGTCGAAGGAAGAGGCTAACTCCTCGCTCACCATCTGCGTACGAAGATTGATTACATACTTCCTCTTGACATTTTCCAAAGAAAGGGTATTCCTCTTCCAGTTATGGTTCGCTTTCGCTGCGATGAGCCACCCCCGCCCTAGGATGGCGTCATATCCCTTCTGCTTTAAGGGGATTACGACAAAGTCTAGCACAAATGGCTGCGTGCCGACCATCACCTGCTGGCCCATGAGGGTACCAATGGGTTTAATCCCATGTTGGTCTGCCCCTAGTAGGTTGAACGTAGGGGGCCATAACGTAGGCTTTCCCAACTTTTTCCATGTCGCTTCTGGGAGTACATTTACTCCTGACCCTCCGTCCACAATCGTGTCTGTTAGGGTGGTCCCTAGTATACCCATTTCTACCACCGTCGGGTGGTGTTCGCTGTTGACTACCAACAACATGGGATCAATCGCGGGACTAGCGACTTCTTTAAACGCGGGGTTGGTTGTGGGGCGTACGACCTCCTTCGTTTGTACTTGTGGGGGTACAGAGTTTAAAATAGCCGTTTTTAGCTGCGGCATACTCTCCAAGAGGTCTTGAATTTTCACCGGTACCTCTACCTGCAAGATCTGCCGTAAGATTTCCTCTTCGCCCTTCGTCCGTGGTGGACTCGTTGTCTGGTGACTGTTTTGTCCTTGTGCGGCCATCTCTTTCGTGATCTCGTCTCTGGCCTCCCGCACTCTCTCGGTCTCCATGTGGGGATTTGGGTAGGCAATCTTTTTAGCCTATGCCCTTGTGATTGCCAATACTTCTGCCTTCGTAGGTTCTATGTTTAGAAGGTGTACGCCAGGCTTTGGGCAATTTGAGTCCTCATGGTAGCCTGACCCGCACCATCGGCAGAGGTGCTGAGTGTTGGCTTCCTTCGTGCAATCGGGGGCGAAGTGTCCCCACTGATTGCAGGCCCTACATTGAATCATCGACCGGCCCTTGGCATCGTACTGGATTCGGTTTTTGTTGTTGTTTCTTCCGCTGCCGCCGCGTCTATTATCCCGGTATCCTCTAGATGATGCCGTCGTGTTAGTCTGCTGGCCTGTACCCGCTGGTGCGGATGTTGTGGCCTGCTGTGTGAACAACACCTGGTTTGGGCTTCGGGTTTTCATATTGTATGGGCACTCCTTGGTGGAGTGTCCCATCATTTGGCAAATCTCACAGAATGCCTTCTTTGGGCAAGTACCCTTTGTGTGTCCATCACTCCTGGAGTCTGTACACCATACTTCAGTTTCTTCCGTCTTACTTGTACTCCCTTTCATGGCCTTGAATTCTCTCAACATTCGTTCCATGTCCTTTTGGAGCGCGTGTACTTTTTTACCTGATCCGCTACTGCTACTGCTCTCCCCGTCAGAATCTTCGTCATCGTCCGATGAATATCTATTACTCTTCTTCTTTCTTGATGTTTTGTACTCGCTTTCCAGATCCATTGCCCTGTTATAGGCGTCGTCATATGACGTCGGAGGTACAATCTTCATTTTTTTCCATAGAGAGGATTTTAATCCTTCCACGAACCATCGTTTTTTTAAGCCCTCAGCCGGCTGGCTCTCCATTTTACCCAAGAGTTCTTTCAGCCTCTGACTGTATGCCCGTATTGTCTCCTTAGTACCTTGCTTGGTACTATATATCTCTGTCACAATTTCGTTGTCATCACGAAGCAACCGGAACTCCGTGAATTCCTTCTGTAGGGTAGCCCATGTGGCCACTTTTTGCTTATCTATAGCGGAGTACCAATCTATGGCGACTCCTCGTAACGTGGCTGGGAACTGCTGTACCCAGTCATCCTGGTCTGTTACTCCGTTGGCAGACCAAATGGTCTCACATGTACGGCAGTGCCGTAAGGGGTCTTCCTTGCCGTCCCCTGTGAACTTTGGTAACTTTTGTTTGCTCGCCATCCTTGGTCGTCTTCCTGGAGGCGGTTGTGTCTGTGTCTGTGGCTGTGTTTGTGGCCCTGCGTTGCTACCTCCGGTAGTGTTGGTGGTGTGTCCTGGAGGTACGGTGTTTTGCCTGTCGCGTGTGGCACCTACACCCGTACTATTGCCCTCCCCTTCGCTCGGACACGCTCCTACTCCTGCCTCCCGTTGGTGATCTTCACTCCGTGGTGTGAGGGATAAGTTCCTAAACTGATCCTGCGTCTCCTCGACTAGATTTCGCCTTAACCTTGTTTCTTCTAGAATTTCTTCGTGGCTCCGCGTCCTACGATGATCTGGCGACGGGTAGAAATTTTCATCGGCCTCTGCACCTTCCGTGACACCTCCTTGGTTCCCCTCGGGCCCCCCTTCGGCAGGTCGTCCTTCAGCAAGTTGCCTCAGCCTCCGTCTACGTTCTACTTGCTGTTCCAGAATCAAAGCCCTCTGTGCGGCCTCCCACTCGTTCATTTCCGGTTTTCTATTTCTATCCTTATTCAACAAGTTTGGCATTAATTGTAACACATCTCCTTAACTCTCACTTCTTTAAATCAAAACATGTCTTTATTAATTCATCTGCTTAAGTACAACTCGTGTCAATGACACTTTTATTTGAAAATAAGAGGTTCACATTTCAATTCCCTCCTGGCCTGTCGCCATCTCTTTCCGTGTCTTGTCGGTTGTTCTCTTCGTATCGTTGCAGGATTTGTTGTTGTCGCTCTTCCTGGGCAATCTCCTCCAGGCGGGCCTGTTGCGCCAGCGATGCCTGTGCAAGCAACCGGGGGAGGTGGTTCATTAACCGGTTCACTGCCGGGCTAACCTCCAGCGCTGTCCACACGGCACTTGGTGGGATTTCTGCCTCCGTTGCTTCTCGTCGAACGTATGTCTAAATGGCCACCTGGAGCAAAATTGAAAACTCTCGCGTTGCCGCGTCCTCCCCTGTGTACAGTTCTATTCGGGCGTCGTCGGCCTCCGGGTTTACTTCACCAACGGGTAGGCCCATTGTGCTCCATCCGTGTCTTCCGTTCCCGAGTTCGTCTAGGCAACGACGCCAAATGTTTACCCTCTCGGGTGAATAACTTAAGACATAAAGAACATACCGCAGAATAATGCCGTAAATATCAGACAAGTGTAATAGATGTTCTATTCATAATAAGTGTGTTTTACAAGTTACATTCCGGAGTATAAAAGGGTACCGAGGGGGTGCGAGCGCCAACCGTCGCACTGCAACTTCCACCCCTCGGTTGCCAACTAACCAAAACAATTACACATAATTAACTAATATTATTCACTAATGTTATTCCCGTGTACAAATAATGCTGCCAACAACTGATCCTTTGGCGAGATCTTCAGCAGTCGGGAACTTTGTTCAAGAGAGGATAAGGTACCTTTAGGTATTTTATTTTGTGTTTGGTCGTGTACAAAAGACACATCAACAAAACCCTAGGTTGTTAAAAAACATGCAGATTTTCTGAGAAAAACAGGTTCCATGCCCTAGCTCTGATACCATGTAAAAATCAGATTCACTAGTAAAATAAATATCTTAGTTCATATTAACTGGTAAAGATTACAATTTATATAAATACAAAACACTGTAGAAATTAATGATATTACCTACCTCTATCTATCTAATACTGTAGATACATTAATGAAATCTAACAACCTAAGTTGACCATTAACAATATAAGAAATTATTATTCTAACACAACACAGTAACTTTCTTTTTGAATTTTGAACTCGTAAACTTTTCATCTAAGTCATTCACCTTATCATTCTTAACATCGAACTCCAAATCATATATATAGAGTGAAAGCAGTTTGAAGAAGTTAGAACCAACCATAACAATCAAAACTGCTTCCAAATGATCATAACTGGCAATCATAACTATTTCAAACTATCAAAACTGTGATCTCTTTTATGTATCAAATATAGAAGATTAATTTTGTTCAAACTTGGAAGAGAAGAAAATAATGTTGTTCACACATAACTAATAACTGATAACCACCACTTCAGGTATAACCCAACAAGAGAAGTCTTAATACAATTTTAGTTTGAAGTTAACACAGTTATAACAGACTTCCAACTCCCTAACTGCTTTCTTCATCATGTCTTTTTATTCTTCATAACCGATGAATCCAATAAACAAACAAGAATCGCTGTTACCAGAAAACATAAATGTCTGTGCAAGATTCAGATTAGTCTTCATTATTCTTCATGCTAGTCGTATTGATGCCATACAGATGTGATGATTATACTTTCATTCTTCCAATCTCCTATAATAATCTTCACTGCATATCATTCAAGAGTCTCCCAGATTTCTCCATAATCTCCAGTTGACATTGTTTGGCCTGATATTTAGCAGAGGTCCATATTACACGACTATCCATTTTGTAAGTAATATATACTTCAGAAATACGAGATTACATCAGTAGGATATTTCTGAAAATATAAAATCTTGTATGTTCATTCAAAACCTAAATATCAAAACATTTGTTCAAACATTATGTGGTCTTTCTTTGTGCAAACCGTGTATGCAGTCTGCAATCTTTTGACATCAATGCCAAGCAATCTAGCTGTAAGGCTAGGGAAATGATTTTATTAGAGTGGGCTCTTTATGATGAATTTTTTTACAATGTGGGTGCCTAGAGATGGGGTATTTTATAATTAAAACAAAAGTTTATTCAATCCTCCAAGTTGTGTTGGAAGAGGTATTTTGAGAATTTAAAAGAATTCTTTTGGATGGAAAAGCTAGATGCAAGGGGTTATATAAGCATGGATTTTGGCTAAAGGATGTATGCTCTAAGTTACTGGTCTGATTTTAGGTTTAAGGGTTTGGTTGTGGTTGCGGTCAAAGTTTTTTTGGGGTTGCGTTCATTTTGGGTTTGCCCATACAAACACACACATAAAATTAATTTATTAATTTTTATATATAAATATAAAATATGAAATATATAAAGTATAAATATAATATGTATTAATATATTACCTCTCACGAAATTCTTACTCTTGCTCTTCATTAACTCCCCCTTTCGAGGACTTAGATGAAATTAGAAGCAAGGATAGGGTGGTTCCCTGACCCACTTGAATGCAATTATTTGTTGTGCTTGCTCATCGGCCTATCTCACCACACTCGCTTCTCACTTCTTTTGGAGAATTTAATTGCATTTGGTGACAAGGTGTTTGTGGAAGGCTGGCTAAGAAAATCCCTCTATTGTGTTCACATTTAGACTATGGAAAATGGGATATCTATGGAAGTTTGTGAGAGTATTTCAATACATCCTTGGTCGTCACAGATTTCAATCCACCTTAACCTAACAGGAGAAGATTATCATATGGAGTGTAGAAAATAGAGAGCTGCATAAGCAATTATTGGCAAAACTAGAGTGGAAGTTAATGATGGTTTTAATAAAATGTTGATTGATAGGTGTTGGCCAAGCATTCGATTTTGCCATCTGGATGGTGGATTTCATGGTTAGTCTTAGCACAAGTAATGTTCATAATTGCGCAAGACTTCTATCAAACATGATAAGGGGATTCCTATCCCTGAAGAAAAAGGTTTTCTACATAACTCAGCATATCATTGCTTTCTTCTTCGATGCCCTCTTCACATAGGTTCTTGCTGATAAATGAGGTAAGCTTTAGCCAATCCCTTGGTATGATCCTTCATGGCCGATTGCATCCTATTGGATCACAAGAGATATTTAGGGCCCAACAAGGGAAGAGGTACAACTCGCAATAAAGAAAAGGGAGTACAAGGACGTGTTAGGAGAAGGTGAAGATAACTCTAAAGATAATTATGAGTCCATCAAGTTGTTCTGATCCACATCCGTGACCATACCTAGGGACACTTCCATGACATACCATGTTTATCTAGCTATTAATGCTCTATCCTTTGTTCCACTTGATATTTGATCTAGTGGAGGGCATTCTTGTTGGTGACACTACTACTTCCTCCACTCTAGTCACATTGTCTATAGAAGTCACTTTGCCTAGGGAAGTCTCCTTTCCTTGGAGAAGACAACTTGCCCGTAGAAGCCACCTTGCATGTGGATTAGATTGATAGCTGGTTGAAGCTACTTGGACTTTCAGTTGATGTTCAAACATTCACTTCACTTGGTTCTCCAAGGGACATGGCCGAGGGATTGAGTAGCAAGGGACAAAGCAGCTAGTGATGGTTTAGTTGCCCATTGAAACTGCTTAGCCTTGCCCTACATAGGCAACTCCACCTAGTGTCAATTGCATCCAAGAGGAAGGTGATCCTTTCCATGCACAAGAACCAACTTTTGCTACATAGGAGTTACCCATGGTCGTTCTAGCCGACTCGCCTTTATAGGAATATAATTCTAACAATTCAAAGGTTATCATCATTGGTATTTCGAAACTTAACAAAGAGGGTCCCTTGGGAATGCTTTAGAAGTACATCTAGGACTTGAAGCTCATGGAAATTATCACATCCCCAAATTTTACATAGAATTTCCTTTCAATTTTGGGAAGTTTACTTTTAACTATCATAGAAAATGGTTAGTGAATTTACAATGAGTGTGAACATAAGTTTGTCTATGACAAGATGAGATGTCAATTCATATTCATATGGTCTAATCAGGTGTTTGTATTGACCAAGTGTTATCCAAGAGAAAGGGTCATCGAGACAGCATCTTCGAAGGAACAGAGAGAGTATCGTTTGGGAGAGGATTATAGATGAGTGGGAATTGTGTCGATGCCATCTTGAATCTTTTTGAACACTGAACTGATAAAGGATTGAGTAAGTACTTTGGCCTTTAGTTTTGAGTCTTATCCTTGTTTTGGGTTATCACAGAACCCTAATGTCGGGCTAGCGTTGAGTCATAATGCATGGTCTAGAGATCATCTTTGTTGGTATGATCATTCCGTCAAATGATCATACCTATTATAAGAGTAAAATGTGTACGTTCATGTGTAGATTAAATACACCTATTGTTGTGTCTATATGTTTTGTGATTATGTCATTTCGAACATATATATGTGTGTGTGTGTGTGTGTGTGTGTGTGTGTGTTTCTGAGGCAGGATTAGACAAGGGAGGGACCTCTGTTCTTCTTATCAGTCCATTCATGCTGTTGGTGGGTCACTGATGGGTGGGTTGTGGGAATAGAGGCGAATGAATGGATTGGGATCTGGGAGAAGGAAACGACGATGAAGGCATGGTTCATCGAACCCGTTACGAATAAAGGTCGGGGACTATGAGCCCGATAGTGAACCATCAATCGAGTCATCGGTCAATTCCTCCCCCCCCACCCCTACTATTCTAAGGCAAGATAGAGAAAGATTCTATACATTACATGCCCACCCTTATTAATTAGTGCCTACTGTTCTAAGGCCTTTCCAAATAGTAGGGGCCCTCAGCTGCCCATAGAATTTTAGGGGGAACCCCCCCATTATATGTTACATAGAGAATCTCCTAATAGATAGAGAGGGGCCCACCCAACCTACATTGCTGCAGGGCCGGATTGGAATATAAGGGTCAGGTTGGGTTTAGAACAGTAGTTCCCGGGATTATTGTAAAGGGGGGGCTGTTTCAAATTGTTTGAAGGAGCCTATAGATAGCTGGGGAACCAATAACTTGATTTAGGGGCTACATTGGAATTTATGGAGGGGGATTAATAAACAAAAACACAATGAAAAAAATTGGTTTGTTAATCATGTTGACCAAATAACCAAAATATGGGTTCCAATATTCCATAAAAGGAAAATAAATGTATAATTTTGATTAACATCTACCCTATTAAATAGGTATTGAAAGTGGATTATACTAATATCCACATGACTTACTTTAACTATCACAGATCCCCTTGCATAAATTTGTTTGCAAATAAATTCCACTTAAAAAGTGGTTATCACATATCATGTATATTAATTTGATGTTTACAATCCAAGTCCAGTTCCAATTTTGGTACTGGTCCTTGTTTACAATATCCTCATCAATTTGGAAAGTCTTCCCTATTGTAACTTGATGTTTACTTGTCATCTAGAAGATGACTTTTTCTTTTGGGCGGATGATGTAGTTAACATACAATGTCTATCATTCTGTTTCGATAATATTGGTTATCTGAATATGTAATAATTGTTCATATTAAGTGTTTGTTGACTTTAGATAGTTATAAGTGTAAGTTGGTTGATGGTTGTGTTAGGAAAACCGGTGGACAACTGAGAGGGGGGGGGGGGGTGAATCGGTTGTCAACAAGATTATGAAATTTTAAGCACTTAAAACCTTTTATCGGAATGCATAAACCAAATACCAGAGTATCAGATATATCAATTAAGCACAACCATAAATCATATAACATTTACCATGCATCCACAACACATAACACCAAGATTTGTACATGGAAAACCTGGTAAAGGGAAAAACCATGGTGGGAAACCCTACCCACAGTCAGATGATACTTTTGCAGTAAGTATGTGATTACAATAAGGGGCCTGCACATGCAGGAAGGCACACTGCCTAGAGCGCACTGCTCATCACTAAGGAGCCTCACTGACTACAAGAAATCTTCAGACTACAATCCGGAAGGAAGATTGAACTGCAAGAATAGCATCTCTTATGCCTGAGTACAGTTCCAGTTAAGCTCAATACTAGAGGTCTTAAATCTCTTACACAAACCCAATTCGATCACCTATGATCAACTAAAACCTCTGCATATGATTACAACTTTATTTGCAGACAGATAATCCCATAACCATAACCATCCTATGATCCACAAAGATATCTTACATCATATTTATACAAACCCTGGACCTAAACAATTAGGTCGGCCACCTAAAAGATAATACAATAAATCCATTACATAAATCCACAACCCAAGTCGGCCTAAGGCCGAAACAACATTATCCAATCAATAAATCCAACCAGTAACGCATCGGGAGCATCCACCAACACGTTACACAAACCGGTCCATAACCTAGAAGTCAATAGCACAAAATAGCACCGGACCTAAAATAGATCGCCACAAGCCAACTGCAACACCACCGATCAATTGGAACAGGAACAAGATAACCATCAGCATCCTGAGAACCTTCTAGAAGCCGCACTAACACCACTTATCAAATCCATCAAAAGATCTTCAACAAAGCTCTGCCGGTAAAACCTTTATCGGTAACCAAAAGGCTTACTAGAACATATGATAGCTTCCAGATCACCGAATCCCGAACCAACTGAATGTGATATGCACATGAATGACCGAACCAAACTATATACCGGAGACCAATCTCCTGATCATCACCATAATCTAACGATTCTACCGGAACCCGGTAGACAACCAAATAAGATAGTGTTGACATCAATGACAAACATCAATGAAACACATAATCAATTCCTTTATATTGCCAACATGTTGTGTTCTCCTTGGCAACCGCAGATCCTTTAAGTAGATTGTTTATTGTCAACAAAAGTAGTATTATCTAGTTGGATCAAGTCTAGTCCTAGCTGACCATCTCCAGTTTTCTTCTATATCATTGCCATATCTTTTATTAATTCATAGATTTATTTTATCTGATAGAGCAGTAGACAAGACCTTGGTAAGAGTTGTGGGATATTTATCTTGTGATTGAAAGTTTATGTTGACCACCATATTGTCCTTCCTACTTGGGATGATAGATTGGCTAGTAATTCCTCTTAAGTTTAAATTCATCATCCATAAAAAGGTAACTTATTGTTGGTCAACAAAACCGCAATTGCAAGTGGCTATCTTTGTAATACATACTTTTCTGCTGCCTTTTGCTGAGGTTGATTATTAAGCTTCTTACAAAAGGTATTAGTTTATATTAGTATTTATAGATTGTTGGAGAACCCTGAGGATTCTCTTACTGAGAGAGAAGCACATTTAACATGGGAAGAAACTCTATGAAGTCCATATGCCATATTGCCAATAATTGATATCAGAAGGAAGGAAATGCACGTTATTTTTAAGGTCTTTCTTTATGATATTAGCAAGCCACATGGCAACCATGAGTATGGGTCAATGCTTAGGGGAATCGTTGATTTATTTTCCTTTACAATCCATGTGTAAGACTTCATAATGCTTAAATTGAAACAAAGAATCTCAATGTTTGATGATTGATGTGAAGAAGTATGGCGGTATTGGGTGAAGCAATGAGTTGGCCTTGCTGAGTACCAATGTGGAAAGTCTTTTCTCTTCTTGGCCACAACCACTATTCTTGGTAGACGGAAGTGTTTGGTTCAAATCATTGGGAATAGGAGGTGAGAGGATGCCATTGACTGCAATGTGTTTGAACTTTGGAGCCATCCAAAGTGACATCTATAACTCTATTTTTTTTTGTGTGTGAATCTGCATGGGTTGCAAGGTTGTAGTCTGCACTGTGTCATTGGAGTATCCCTTTTCACTAATTTTAAGAAGAGAAAATTCACGGTGTTAATGTTATTGGGAATCTAGAAAGCTTGAGAGGTGGTACATGCATGTTTCTATTTAAATGCATCAAGATTTATGTAAGAGTGATGGATCATAGTATTATAATGTTTAGTTTCTAATATCAAAGAATCTGAAAAAAGGTATATTTTTCTTGTTGCATCTATCAAGTTATGGGTTGGTTTAGTGTTTTTGAAGTAGTGCTTGTGTTTGTAAGGGTTAAAACGTCCAATACTATGTTTAGTGTTGAATGTTCTTGACATCTCTTTGCCTATTGTTAAACAACAAGAATACATGCTTTGATTTGATCTCTACTGATTAGTAATTATGTGTTCTTTGTAATTTGGATATATGTTTTGTTGTTTAATGTGCAATTGAAGATGCATTTTCATGTCTGAGGTGGGTTATTGTGGTGTTATTAGGATAATTTCAATGTAACTATTTATGGTGGTACAAACCAATTGGGAAGTTTTTTAAATCAATACCAATGGAGACAAAATCAATAAGAGATTAACTAACATGAAAATCTGCTCAGCATTCAAATAAGTAATTTGCATCCCCACAGTGGATATGATTCTTCTGTGGTAGGACAAAACATTCTGACTGAAATTGTATAAATGGTTAGCCAAGGCTTGAGAAAACAGTTGTAGAAGTAGAGTGGATTGTTAGGGAGGATGACCTATGTAGTCTACCTGAGTGCCTATCCTTAAAATTCCCTGCAAATGTTGAGGCCTTTGTTGTGTATGGAGTCTCTTGTGTCTTCTGTAGAGAGTCTTAGTAAAGAGATACTTGTGTGCATGTATGTTTGTCAAGTCTGGTAGGAGTATACTCAGAGGCTGTAGTTGACTCTACAACTTTCTCCACAAAATTGCTCTCACATCTATGTCTTCCTCTGCGGTTCTCCTTCCAGCTTACCAAGTTTATCAACTTGACCTTGTTACCGTATTATACTAATAGGGGTTCATAGATCTGCACAGAACATTACACATATGGTTAGCTCGACTGTACACAACAGTGACATCAGTCTTGCAGTACATAATAATGGCAACACGTATGGTTATGTTGATCTCACTTCTTAAATGCTTAAATTTTTATGTTAGTGCATATATGTATGCCATCAAATGTGACTCTATTGTTGTTTTCATGTTACATTACAAACATACTTGATGTGGGTGAAATACATCACCAGCAATGGATAAAGGGCAACCAGACAAATATGCCATGGTCGGTAAGGATTGAGATGCTCTATTAAGGGAGAGGGCTTTTCAGTCTTGACATAACATTTCAATTGAGTTTAATAAAGTTCACTGTTTCTTATCATATTATGCATTTGAAAGAATTATCAGACAGAGCAAGAGAGATACGTGGCTGTTATGTACTCATAGTTTGTTGTTCAGACTCTGATTGACTCCTCCTAGCTGGGAGTAAACCAGTGTTTGCCAGCATCCTCTGCTTATGAATATCTATCAATGGTTAAGATTTTTTGTTGGGACTTGAAAGCTTTCTGTGGTAGCACAAAGGGGATAATCTTACACATATACTGCCAGAAAAAGGGGTTACACATTGTTTTGATGCAAGCACTCCCTTCTTGTTAAACTTTGGTGCTGTATCTTTACTTCCCAAACATGTTTTTCAGTAGTCTGACCTCTGATATTCATTCCAAAGGCTTGAAAATAAAAACATTCTTCAAGTACATTAGAGGAGCAGATTTCTAAGACCAGGGAGGGATGCCTGTTCAAGGTTTTATTTCCACACATTTGAGTCAAAATTTTGAAGTTCAAGACAGGCACTGATTTGTTTTTTTTGCTTTCAGTTTGTGCACTGGGAGAAGGGACGAGATGTCTTTGACAGACTACTTATAGACTCAGATTGGGCAATAAATAATAGCAACTGGATGTGGCTGTCCTGTTCAGCATTCTTTTCTCAGGTTTGTTCAACATGCATGTGAAACTAAATTTGATTAAAGTTATTTCCAAATATAAATCTCTATGTATCTCATAAACTCAATTTTGAGCTGTATTTTTATGTTTCTTAAAACAAACTTATTAACTGTATTATAATAAGGATCTATCTTGCTTAAAAAATTGACACATTATTTTCTTTTTCCTGATAACATTGATTTGTAATCCTGCAGTACTATCGCATATATTCTCCAATTTCTTTTGGAAAGAAGTATGATCCCAATGGTGAATATATACGACATTTTCTTCCTGTCTTGAAAGGTGAGGCTTTAGTCCCTTATTTTATTGAAATTGCACATTTTGTTGTCTTATTTATTAGTACATCACATTCTCAAGGCATATACTTTAATGCTAGGTACTGGTTTGAGATGTCTGATTTGAATTTTAAAATGTTGTGGCAGATATGCCGAAAGAGTATATATATGAACCCTGGTCTGCACCACTTGAAGTTCAAAGGAAAGCAAAATGCATCATTGGCAGAGACTATCCTGAACCTGGTAAGTGTTTCTATTTGAAGCTAAATTAGTCAGATCTGAAATACTGCAATGAAATCAATGAAAACATTCATATAAAATGCTTAAATCTTGTAATTCCAATAGCTGGGATATTGGCTTACTTTTCAAAATTTAAAAGAAAAATTCAAACCTGAGCATTTTTGGATCAACTAGATTCTGCTGTCAGCAAGGTTAGAACAAACGATAGTTTGGATATGAACGATTAACAATTAAATTCATTTACTGGTAGCAAGCTGAACAATTTACAATTTATGCAAAATTCGAAAATAAATAAGTTTACTCCGGTGGCAGGTCTTACAATTTACAGTTTATGCAAAACTGGAAGAAAAATATGCTGACTCTATTGGCATAAGAAAATTATGTTGATTCTAGTGGTATCAGAAAAATATGTTAACTCTAGGTGGCATGCCTTCTAGAGCAATGCATAGAATTATCCAATTGGAAATAAGAAGTGCAGATCTTGGTGCCACCCAATCTTTGTTACAATGTCAATGCAATTATGAATGGGGAATTTGACCATAAACTTTCCAAAATCCACTTTTAATATCAATGTAAAACTATCATGTCCGTTTCTCTAGCGTAATGGTTGTAGTTTGAGAAATCTACATATTTGTTATATTTTATTTGTATTGTAGTCGGCAAGATTAGTTTGTCTTCATTGGTTGTATATAGTTACTCTTGGTAGTTGCCAACATTTGGAAGTTCTGAGCACCCATTGGCTAGTTTATATACATTTATTGTATGAAAATTCCTTGAACTACAGTTGTATAAGTGCATATGAATAAAATACATTGTGATATTTTTCGGCTATTATTGTTATGAATTTATTATAGTAGTTGGTATTCACCTATCTTATTTACTCTTATAGCCATTGGGATAGAAACCATTTGGCGTATTGCCTACAAGAAGTTGAGTTGACTTACGAATTTAGGTTGGTGAAAGTGGCTGGATAAATGGGGCAGCTAGGAGAACTAGTGCAATCTGATGAAGAAAGAGTAGACGACCTTAGACAAGATCTCGTACATATGTGGGACATCCATCAAGAAACATGTAAAGAAGGAAGCTGAGAGGAGACAAATACCATAGGATGAAATTTGGGATAATTTGAAAGTAAATGAAGTAGGAAACTCCGTGATTCACTGTCGAAAAATAAACAGCACCATGTAGCTCATCTAATAGCTCATCAATCTTGGGAATGGTGTATTTGTTCTTGATTGTTTTCTTTTTCAAGGCATGGTAGTCAATGCACATTCTCAAGATCCCATCCTTCACCAAGACAACAAAAGAAGCAAAGGGACTCGAACTAAGTTTGATGTGCCCCATGTTTAGTAACTCCTTTATGGCCTTCTTAATCTCATCCTTGAACTTCTTAGGGTATCGGTAAGGAGTAGTGGTAACTGGCTTAGACCCTTCCTCCAACTCAATCATATGCTCAAATCCTCTATTTGGGGGTCTCCTTTGAGGGATCTCATTGAAAATCAAATTTGTCTATCCAATATTTTCTGACTATCATCCTGATAGTGCTTAGGATTGTCGCTAGAAGCCTTGGTAGATATCAAACATGAGGCTGCCCAAGCAACATCACCATATCTAAAAATGCTTTCCATCCTCTTAGCTGAAATGATCCTGGGAGTGCTATTGGACATTCCTCTTAAGACTATCTTTTTGCCATTGACGTTGAACTTGAACTCCATTTTTTTTTGAAACTCTGAGAATAGTTTCCAAGGGAATACAACCATTGAATGTCCCAAATAGCATTAGTATCTCGTTAGTCATCCATGTAGAAATCATCAGTAATAGTTTAGTTACCTCGAGTGATGCTCAACAGTGGGACCCTTTGTAAACGTGCAATTTGATATCCATCTGCCACCAGAACATTAAATCCCTCATGATCCTTAGTTGGAAGACCTCTCCTCGCAACCAATGCAGAGTATGAAATTGTGAGTAGCTCCACTATCAATTAACATTGACACATTGTCCTTGCAAGACTCCATGCATTCTGAAAGAGTTGAATTTAGGTGTCCCAGACATAGTGGCAATTGTTGGAACAATAGAAAAGATGAAGTTTGCTATAATCAATGTCAAGAAAGCAAGCAAGACAATTTTTGTCATTGATGTCAAAGGTTTGATGATCAAATTGTCATTACTATCAGAGTCATGTCAAGAAGATATATTAATGAGATTGTCCGTTTAATCATCATTAATGCCAAAGGAAAAGTGATATATATCTTGTTAAGGCCAAAGGCCACTAAATCATGAAACAAGTCAGAAAGACAAGAAAAGATCTAGAAATGGCATTTGAAGTCTACAAAGAAGTTAGACAACATAAAGGAGAGAAGAAGAGAACAAGGATAGATTGACACTCTTTAAAGTGTTTGATCAAAGGCATTAACGAATATGATAAAGTAAAGCGATACTATCAAGGCAATGTCTATTCTACAATGAGTCAAGCTCCTCCAGTATATGTATATACTTCACACCGAATGTTTGATAGAAAAATTAAAAGTTGCGATTGGCTGATCCTCATCTTAACAACAATGTGGGAAATAGAAGTGATTTATTTTGAAGTTTAAGGCAGCAATGGAGACATAGAGCAATAGTGAAGTGATCGATGCTTGTTAATGTAATCATTATATTGGTCAATTCCCATACAGCCATAATGTTTATAGAATGGTGAATTCGATTTGTTCTATGAAGTGCTTGTCCTTGTTTGAACAAGATCATTAAAATTACAACAATTTGAAAGAAGAATTATCTACTTTGGAAACGGTTAAGGCAAGGGGCAATAATCTATTATGGTCGACTTATTTAAGAGCAGCAAAAGAAAGACTCATCACAATAGGCAAGTGCGGAGGATTTAAGTTGTCAATTTGTTTAAGAGATAACAGTCGATTTCATGTATGCAATAATTTAATATGCTTTGCAACATATATAATTTGTTGACTGACTAATATATAGTCTATCAAATTCTTTACATAGTGAGTTGACCACCTTTTGACGTCCAGAAAGAAATCCACACAGCAACTATATTACGGAGGACAAAAGAGCAGCAAATCTTTGAGAAGGAATGTGATGTCCCCAAACTGAACCTCATCAAATATTTTTGATATTGAGAAAGCTCCTTGTATTATCTTTATAATGAAGTTGATGCAATTGAAACCAAAGATTTGAGGACAATGTATTACTATTAATAATGGTCAAGATTATTATCACATTGGTCAGCTTAACCAATAAGGGATTCATATTAAAACAGTATGATCATACAAGGAGATCATTTCTTCATTACAGTTATGGGGCCACCAAACCCCTAGGGAGTAATTGTGGGAATTTGGAATTGCTTGGAGCGATAGTGAAATAGGAAAAGGTTATCAATGTATGGTGAATCGATAAGAATGATTAAAGTTATTGGTTACACAAAAGATAATAAACAATAATTTTAAACACAGCAATTTCAATGATGTTAGGGGTAAAAACGTATGTTAGTATGAATAATAATTATAAGTGTGTTATGTGTGTTTATGTTTTGCTGTTGCCGAGAGGTTCCCATCGGGTAGTTGGGAGTTGGTGACGGTTGGCATCTTGGCCAACCATTGGGTCTATATATTGTTAGGATGGAACCTCGGCAGGAGAGCATGTATAGACAATTCTGGACATTGGAATAAAGATATAACTTTCTGGTCTAATTATCACCATTTGTCATTTATGTTATGATATGCAATTGTTCTATTCCATGAATACTTGGTACGTGTAGGGAATACTGTGTTATCTGATTATTCACCAACTATACATTTAGGACTAAACATTTTGGCGCCGTTGCCTGAATAAACCTGGAGATAACTATGGTGGCAGGCGGAAGCGATTGATGGGCCGACCGTTTAACCAGCAATTAATTGTCGTGGACAACGACACGCACGAAGAGAGTATTGCGGAAGAAGAATGAGAGGATCGGTTGACAGCGGACTTGCTGGAGTTGTGGGACGTGTCGGTCACGCAGTACGTGCAGCGAGAGGCTTAGGATAGAGCCGTCTCGAAAGGCATGGTACGTGGTGAACTCACAGTCAGCACCCCCGTCTTTGACTTACTCGGGAGCATTCCAAGGTTACTCGCCAAAAATTTGATTGCACGTCAAGACCAAAGAGAGGAAACGGCAAAAGAACTTCGGTGGCAACAAGTCCTCTGACGGTACGAGGAACGGAGTCGTAGGGAGGAAGAGGAGAGAGAGGCCAGTCGGCGCCGTACCTCTGGCACTTGATGCCCCTACGGCCCAACAAAGACAAACGTACCACTGCTACCGAAGGAGTAAACGAGGGAACTGTATGGTGATCCCTCCGCATAAAAGAACAGGCCAACAGGAGACGGCGACTAGAGAAGTTGCCAACTCAAGGAGTCCGGAGAAACACGACAAAAGTCGGAGTGTGAGTCGGAGTCGTAGTCGGGAGAGGCAAAAATCGTGTACGTGGAAGGAGTTGGCCGAGGTCGCCAGGAACCTGCCACTTCCAGACGTAGCGGAGGAAGATCTTGCTGACCAGGCCCCACACTCGACATCAAGTGAAGAGGACTTCGGAACCAAATCACAAAGCACCCAACCGGAATCTTCCAAACAAAGAGAGGAGGCGGTACGAGACCTGCGCGAGGAAATCGCCACGATTTTTGAAGCAACGCTGTTCGGCATAAAAAACTTGTCCTTGTCAGAGGGCATCAAAATAGGAAGATCGGATCTGCAAACTCCGGGAAGGAGGGACTATAGAAGTGAAGGGGACCAAAGCCCGGTTGGCAGGGGCCCAACTAGACTAGGAATGCACGGCACCGTCCGGACACATAGTATCTTCCCGGCATATAGCCAATTCCAGGCACTGCATAAAACCGCTCAGAAAAGAACGATGGCAAACACCCTGGAGAAACAAAAACTTCCAAAATTCATGGGCGACGCGTCAGAGGACCCCGTACGGCATTCCAAGACATGCGTCACTATCTGGGAAGCAAACGGTCAGGACGACCAGGACTACTAGGTGAAGGCATTTCCAGCCACCTTGCGAGGAATAGCTATTAACTGGTACACAGACCTTGATGCTTAGTATAAAACATCCTGGAGCAATCTGAAGAAGGCTTTCGAGGAAGAATTCAAACTCCTACGAGACGACAACGAGATTGTGGCAGAAATTTACAACACTAAACAAGGAAAAAACGAAAGCGTACGCGCATATAACAGACGGCTGAGGTAACTACTAAACAAAATGGAGAACCAGCCGACAGATGGCCTCAAGAAGAGGTGGTTCGTGGAAGGATTGGTACCATCCCTTAGAAGGACGATGAAAGTAGTTTCTCCGCCATCATACAATGAAGCATACAATCGCGCCATGGATATCGAAAGTGAAAACAAGACATCCTGGGGAAAGCGACGGACCAGCGATGGTGACAGTATGGACGACGACAGCGACGGAGGATCAAAAACAGTGCAATCACTCAGCAAAGATATGATGAGGATGATGAAGGAGTTAAAAGGTGACAAAGAAAGTAGTAGGGAAGGGAAAGAACTATGGTGTATTAACTGCAAGACCGAAGGGCACACTAAAGGAGGTTGTCCTCGTAAAGTCTTCTGTGACATTTGCCAAATAATGGGACATTCCACCAAGGAATGCCCATACAACTTGAAGGCACGGAGCACACAAGTGCTCTACGCCCAACCCGACCAAACCACACCACCAGCAACACCTCCAAGGCCAACAACAAACCCTGACGCCTCACCCGGAGGGTACAGAAACAATCGGTGGGGGAACAACAGGTCCAATAATAACACACCAAGGAGCAGAATTCAATATGACGGGAAGGGACGACCCATGATTCAATGCATGGGGTCACTTTGCCTGAGAATGCCAAAATGGAGGTGATGGAGGAAGTTTGTTGTGTAGATGGTGCGGTCCAGGGAATCACAAGGACATAGATTGTCCAAAGCAAAAAGGGGTGAACATGCTTGATGTAGAGGGATCAAAGGAAGACGTACTGGCAATCACAAGGTTACAGAGCAAGAAAGCCATGTACCCTGACCCTCGCACAGAAAAAGAGAGACTTCAGGAGGCAAGGGCGGATATCCAGCGGGCGATGGCTGAGGAGCGGAGGGCCTCGCACCTGGCCGCCGATACGCCGGTCTGGTAGGAACCAGGAAAAACTATCCTCAAGTAGATGTTACAAACCACAGTACCCGTACGGGTGTACAACCTTTTGCAGATCGTGCCACAGATAAGGATGGCTTTGACGAATATAACCACGGACACTACCCCTGGACAGGAACACCAAACGGTGGCGGATCCATGTAGTATAGGCCCAGTGAAGGAACCTGGTACGGATGCCATGAATCCTATGCTACTCGCGGTGGGCGCTGGGTGGAAACTAGCAGTAGTAGAGATGGATATAATGGGCCAGAAGCTTACTAACACCATTGTTGATGGCGGATCCGGAGTCAACGTACTACCGGAGGATACCTGGCGAAGCCTGGGCAAGCCTACCCTCTGGCCACCAACCTTCCACCTGGTCGGGGCCGACGAACATGGTATCAAACCCCTCAGCACCCTCATGGCACAAAAGGTGGTAATCGAGACGCAGTAGTTCCTCCTAGATTTTGTAGTCATTCCGTTGGAAAGGAAAGCGTACGACGCTCTTCTAGGAAGGGGGTGGTTGATCATGGCTAAAGCTAACCATAACTGGAAAAGAAATACGCTTTCAATCGAGAGTGACGGCCAAAAGTATGTAATTGATCTCAGGAATGAGTCCGTCAGCGAAGGGCTCGCATCATCAGACTCCAATTCAGAAGATTCCAATCGATGGGAGTGGGGCTCTGAAAGAGGCAGAGGTAGAAAAGAGCCCGATGAAGGAGTGCTGGAATTAGATGAGTGTTCGGAGGATGGAGCCAGTTCGATGGCAGGTCTTTTCCATTGGCAAATGGAGGACTATGAGGTTTTCCACCCGGAATGTCATATGCTACAAATATGTGAGTTAGGAGAAGCAAGCGGGGGGACGGAGGAACAATCATTCCCCCCAGAGTATGGTAGATATCAAGAAGGAATGGCAAGAGTGGATGACACGCTAGCACACCAGTTTGAAAGGGATAAACCCATCAAGTACGAGGAACGAGATGTGGAGAAGATTAATCTACTCAGGATTCACAAACATCTCACGAATGCGTATTTCAGAGACCCAGTTGTGTGGGTACGGGTCTCAGGATATTGGAAAAAATGAGCGTCGTATGAAGGGGCTCGGGAAGGGTACGTTGCATATGACATCGACGAAGAAGCAGAAGCCCGGAGGAAAACTGAGAACCCGCCTAAAGAAGGGGAGCCGAGAGACCTAGAGGAGGAACTCAACCTGGAAGAATATGGGGCAACCCTAGGACCATGTTTAAAAATGGTACTGAAGACAGAGGATCTATTTGTCATCGCGTCCAGGGCAGGCGAGATGGAGGCCGGACCTAACTCATTATATCGGGTGATTCCCAACCCGGCTGGACCACCGGAGATCAACAGAGAGAGTAAAATGGTACCACCAATACGGGGACTGATACATTGACGACCGCTACAAGGGTGTGGGACCCGCGCCACTTGTGGACAAAATATGGGATCTGGAATACATAGGGACCTACTGCGCCCAAGAATGCTACAGAAGATTACCGCATGTGTGTACATGGTTGCACGACTCAGAAATAAAAGTGAGGACACCCAACAATACACCAGGAGTGAAAAGAGGAACAATGAGGAAAGAGACCCGGAACTAAACAAGAAATGGAAGGAGGATAAGACGAGGAATGTCGAACCAAGGAAGGAAGGGAGGAAAGAGCAAAGTAATAGGCCAACCAGAAGGAAACAAAGGAGACAGGGGAACTTTGCAACAGGAAAAACAAATATAGTAAACTGGCTAGGGACTTGCAGGAGGTCAGCCAGAGAGCACAATCAGGCCAAAAGGTACTTGGGCAAATTAAAGGCGCGGAAGCTAATATTGAAAAAGCCGTACCAGATGAAAGAAACAAGACGACTAGAAAAACTAGGGGCTTGGAAGGGTGAGGAAGAGAGGTACTGGAAGAAAGCAAGTAAGTTCGGAACTCAATCAGCAGGTAGGAACAAATTAAAAAACCAGGCAAGTAGAAGTAAAAATAATAGGGAAAAAGTAAGACTGCTGAAGAAACAATTATTTTATATTAAATTGATAAGGCATTTTTACCTAACCCTAATTCTGGCAAAGGGAAAAGCTTATAAAAACCCCCACAAAGCCTCATTAGACACAACGCAGGATGATGGACCTGACAGACAGACAAGACTGGGCATACGAAGGGAAGTAGTGCACCGTACGGATTAGGGAAATGCTGCAAGGACAGAGACAACAGTTAGGAGTACGTGTACAGATGCACAAGGGGGGACAATTCCGCATAGTGCACGGAGTGAACGATCAAGAGGGCACAAAAATCTGAAGGCTATATCGTACGATGTACGGTGTGCAGGAAGGAGTCCACAGCGCAACGCAGAGGTCATACCATACGGTATACAAAACTCATCGGAAGGGGAGCACAAGCATGACACAGGCTCCGTACGGTGTACGACATACAGGGACTGGAACTGGACCAGGAAAAGCAGACCAACTATCGTATGAGTACGGCTTAGGAGAAGCAAGGCATTGCCAACTGGTATTACCGTACGGCGTATGGAGCTACTGTACGTCCATAACCTTCGAAGACAACCCCCACCGTACGGTGTACGACCCATTTCCACCAGCACGTACAGAGCAAAGATATCCGTACGGCAACAAGCAGTGATAGTTGCCAGACAGACATAGGTATCTGTACGGCCAATAGCATCCGTATGACAATTAGCATCAACCCCACCCATAAGGCAAAATCCATACGGCGTATGACATCAGTCAGGCACGCAGGGAGATCCGTACAGCGTAAGGTACTAGGTGGACAGGCAGAGATATCGGTATGGTAGGCATTCAATAGGACAAATAAGGAGGCCGTACAACAAGGAAGCGAAAAGTGACATAATGGGCCGCACCAACTGGCGAGACAATCTGTCAGGCGGTTATAATACCGACTCAGGAAGGGGTATGGGCAGAAGAGCAGAGAAAGGTAGTTGCCGTACAACCATGACTGCCACAGAGCCGGCCAGCAGCAGGAAAACCAGGAGCAGACTGAAGGCAACGAAGGACTCAGAGGAACTCATAGCCGCAAACGTAGCATTCGAGAGTGTGATTGGCAGTGAATGCCGTACCTGGTGGGAGGAAAACCCTCCAGACCATGTGATGAAGGAATCGCTTAAAAAAGCACAGGTCGACCACACTGTGCAGATGCCCATATTTAACATTAAAGAGTTTGAGCCAGTCCTACGGACCATGGTATCTAGGTATAACCCTCACGAACGAGCTTCGGTCATCCAGTTTCAAGGGCATACAGTGCGGGTTTCATTCAAACCTGAGGATTTCAAGTGTGTATTTGGCATACCGGATAGAGGAGCCGATGCTGCCAATGCAACCAAAAACCTTACCAAAGAAAAGAAAAAATGGTTGATACACCTGGTGTGCAAAGACGACCTTACAGAAGAACAGTGGAAGAGCGCCTGGGTCGATAGCAGAGGGATGAAGCGTAGTTTTATCGCACCAGGAGAGTGGAGGATGTTGATGGACCTGGTTAAAAGCTGCCTGACAGGGGCCAGTCGGGCTTCAGATATTGCCATATGGATGATTGGGTTGATGAACGGGATTAGATGCAGGAAAGTGTACAACTGGGGGCAACTCCTGATAGAACGCATTCACGACTTCCTGGGATTAGAGCACAAAGCATTCTACATGTGCCATCATGCCATCAGTTTGTTCCTAGATGCAGTACGCCTACAAGTACCGCCAGAGGATTGGGGGATGTTTGAGCCTCAGGGACGGGTAGAACCAAATAAACCCACTATGTACTACTACATTCACCTCGACATCCTCGGCGACACAACGCAGCCCACACAGAAGAGGAGGAAGCTAGACACTTCTGTGGAAGTGGAAGAGGTTAGCAGTGCTGAGGAGTCCGAGGAAGTGGAAGAAACGGAAGAACTGGAAAGTGGGGATGAAGGGTTCCATTTGTCGGAACACACCACCGTAGAGGAGGAGGAAGCAGAGTCGTGCCAGCAGGAAGAAGATGAAGAAGAAGAGCAACAGGGGGGATTGCGGGCACAATGGAAGAGCACGAGGGTAAAGTTTACGCCCTCAAAATTAGCCTCGGCACACCTGGTACCTTTAGGAGGCGCTTGCAGTCGCTAGCCTCGTAGGAGATGTACGACCCATGGGGGTACTATTCCAGAAGATTGGGGAAGGGGAGCCGCCGGCACAATGACAAGTATCCTTGCCACAGATCAGTTTAGCCGTATTGGCAGCAGAAACTAGTACAAAAACTGGTACGGCAGCAATAGAAACTGGTACCGCAAAAACTAGTACGATGGAAGCAGGAACTGGTACAATGGCAGTAGAGACCGGTACGACGGTAGCAGGAACTAGTACGGCAGTAACGGGGACTGGTACGATGGCAGCAGAGACTGGTACGACATCAACTAACTTAGAGGCAGCCTTGGATACTATGACAGATGAGGATATAGACGCTTCGCTGGATGGATGGCTAGGACAATTTGCGCTCGCCCCACACCTTCCCCCCTCCCCCGCACCACATAACATGACCATCAGGCCAGGCGTGACTCCAGATAGAGAGGTTATTGTCCCAGATGAGGGAAGACCTACGGATCAAGAGCAGCAGGGAAAGGACGAGCAGAGCAGTGGTGTGGAGGGGACTCTCATTGGACTCCATATCACACCACCTGACCGAAATGACCCAACAGGCTCACTCAGCTGATTCCTGGCGGAGCTACAAGGACTCTCGGATGTTGCACGCGGCATGGCTCAACTTACTGGACAGATGGAGGCCGGTAATTCAGTGGACGCTACACAGCTGTGTCATTTTATGGCCCAGGGGTGCAAAGATGAGTTCACGCAGCATCTTGAGCAGTAGGGATGGCCGGATAAGAGTACACTTGAGATGATTCAAAGATGCACCCACAGGCACTTGATAGAAGGCTCAGGCACCTTAGGCACCACCTTCCGCAGTATGGAGGAAACTTTCCGAGAGGTGTACTTACAGATGCGGCAACATCAAGCGGAGAAAGAGGCCCAATAGATGTACATAGTAACCTTGGAAAAAGAGAGCAGGAAGCAGACGGAGTTGGCCACAGTTGAAAAGAGCTTGAGGAAGGAGATGGAAATGCAAATGACTACATGTGAGGCCCACTGCAGCATACAGGCAGCATGCAGGAGAAGGCGGCACAGGCATTGGCAGCCCAGGTGGCGGTGCTCACTTCACAGCTGGAGCAGAAAGATAAAAAGCTGATGGAAGCTGCTCACATGGTAAAGAAAGCTCGGGAACGACAGTTAGTGGCAGAAAAGAACCTGAAACTCCAGGCTGGACAACAACTTCCTACCGTGACCACTACAGGGACGCCTCCTCCCTCTTCTTGGTCTTAGCTATGTTTTATTTTCTCTTGTCTGAGTCATCTGGAAGACGACTACGTTTTTGGGGGGGCTAATGTTAGGGGTAAAAATGTATGTTAGTATGAATAATAATTATAAGTGTGTTATGTGTGTTTATGTTTTGCTGTTGCCGAGAGGTTGCCGTCGGGTAGTTGGGAGTTGGTGACGGTTGGCATCTTGGCCAACCGTCGGATCTATATATTGTTAGGATGGAACCTCGGCAGGAGAGCATGTATAGACAATTCTGGACATTGGAATAAAGATATAACTTTCTGGTCTAATTATCACCATTTGTCATTTATGTTATGATATGCAATTGTTCTATTCCATGAATACTTGGTACGTGTAGGGAATACTGTGTTATCTGATTATTCACCAACTATACATTTAGGACTAAACAAATGATAAATTCATTCTGCAGAGATGAAAATATAATCGTGCAAGTAATGAAGTAAACCGACACCCTTTATCACAGATGTGATCTGCATACCAAAGCAATCTGTATATACAGCAAATAATGTCTCATGGTGCGATACTGTTGGTCACAATCCAAACAATCATATTATTGCCAATGATAATCAGCGATTATCATAAAGAAGCAAGCAGTAGAGATCTGGATTGATTAACAATAAATTTTGAAGAGGTGCGATATTAGGAAATATTAATTAATCATTGACAAAGGGTATGTCTATTCCCTAAAGATACAACCATTCGATACCAAGGATATTTAATGAGGATTGATATCATTTCCAATTGGGGACATATTCAGAAACCTTTATCTCTTATTTTGCATCACCAGCCTTTGGCATGTTCCGGTTGCATGGTTTGGAGGTAATAATCAGAGACCACACTATCGATCATATCAGATTAGATCAGAACTGTTGTTAAGATACAAGCAGTAACGTCTGTGTTCTTGATGGTATGCATCAATCCATGAAGGCAAATGACAGAATCTATATGGTAGCGGATTCTATATATGAGGGTTAATGATAAGTGTAAAAGCAACAATACAAACATCAGCTATTAAGGAGTTTAATATTTAAGGCAGCATTTAACATCAACATTTATTAAAAGAAACACGATTAATCTAATATGAAGGTGACAAACAAATCTAAATGCTGATCGATGTGCATCTCCAAAAGGTACGATTAGGGAGATAATGTAGTTTGACTTGTTAAGAGAGAGATATTATTAAGAAATGCAATATGTAATGCTTTCAAGAGGTACGATTTAGAAGGGATGCAATTGAATAAGAAGTAATATCTTCTATTCAAAGAATGTGACGGTTTGATTAAAAAGGCATATATATAGAGATTGGGACATATATTCCAATAGAGGAATATGAAGAAAATATAGGGAAGACTGATAAAGGGTGGCGTGTAAATAAATAAAAGGGAAATCAAATACATACACGAGATTTAGAAGAAAGATATATCTGAGAAGTTTGCATCAGACCTGCGAACAAATATACGAGGAAGCGTGTAACAGAATGTTAAGAGAGATAGAGAGAGGTAGAGATTGTAATTATATTGTGGCAGATTTGTGATCAGACTTATATTATATTTGGGAAGGAATGATTGCAGATTGAGAAGAGATTTTGTGGCAGACTTATAACCAATTTGAGAAGGTTGCTGTACGGCTAGGGTGCCGTCGGGTTCATTTCAGTAGTAGGGTTGTCGTACGGCTGGGGTGCTGTCGGGTACTTACAGTGGTATTAGAGCCAGGTCTAGGCTAGGAGCCTCAAGCACACAAGAGGTGTGGCTTAAGGGGGGGTGTTGGTGTTGGAAATAAGCCACACCCGGACCGACGATGGATTGGTCCAAGAGGGTCCAGTAGCTTAGTGGTAGAGCACTCCAGCAGTGTATGGAAGGTCCTAGGTTTGAGTCCTAGCTGGTCTATGTCCAAGATAAAGGAGACGATTCTGAAGGAAATGCATGATTCTCCCTTGGCCGGACACCTGGGATACTTGTAAACCTACAGACAGGTCTGGGAGAGGTTTTCTTGGAAGGCACTTAAGAACGACATTCTGCAATACGTGCGGGAATGCTCCACCTGTCAGGAAAACAAATCTGAGTACACCTTATCCGCTGGACTGCTACAACCATTGCCAATCCTCGACTAGAAATGGGATAGCATCTTGATGGATTTCATTACCGGGATTCCCCTAGTGCAAAGAAACGATTGCATCTTCATTGTGGTAGATCGTTTGACCAAGTATGCCCACTTCTTTGCTATCTCCACCGGATACCAGGCAGCTCAAGTGGTTCTTTTGTGAGATATTCTGCCTACATAGTCTTCCGTAGAACATAGCGAGTGACAGGGATCCCGGAACATCACAGTGGTATGAAGAACATGCGACTAACATGAGCATTGTTTTTCAGGAAGAGCGGCATCTACATAAGAAGAACCTATTGCAGATGAGTTTTGAGATTCCAGACTATCATTGGGAAAGGACTGATTGGCATGATAGCTTGGGATCCGAGCATCGATGTGTTTGATGATTGGCTTCAGAGGGATCTTGGCGACTCCGAGCATGTCAACTTTTATATCAGAGTGGAGCAGAGGACGTTGGAGGGAGATTTACTCTTCTCGCTTACTTCCATGTATGTACACATGGTCATGTTGCGGCATGGAGATTTCAGATATGGCTATTGGTGTTCGCGCTTGGTTTGGGACCTTGGATCTCCGCAGCGGGCAAACTGTTTGATGACGGATTGCTTGAGAGCAAGCAATCTTTGGGCAACGAGGATTTGTAATGTCCCCAATATAATTAAATAATATTAATTATTGTATGGCCCTAAATTTAATAATAAAATCTTTCGGGCCCCCTTTTTATTTTTTAGTTAAGTTTATGTTTGCCGCGTCGGCTCGTTTGTATCCCTTTGGGATCTTGGAGCCCATATATATGGCCGAGTTAGTCTTTGTCGTAGGTATGCGAATTTTGGTATTGTTCATTATATGTGCGAATTCCAGTAGGAGTTTAGCTTGTCTGTCATTTCAGAGGTAAGAGATCCTCCCTACTCGGCATCCACAGTTTCGGTGGGAGTTCCTCCTCACCCTATTCTGCTTCTGTCCGGAATCTGTGTAATCTGTTGTAAGATCATTATCAATATAATTTCTCTTGCATGTGCGGATCCTCAGATTATTTCTTCAGCAAGTGAAATCTCTTGCGACTGGAATATTTAAATTCTTTCCCCTTTCTCTGTACTATCACTTGTGTTGGGCGTATGGAAGGAGGGTCGTACTGTGCCGGGTGTACGGTGTATTGGTCGTACGGTGGATGTTGGTTGTGTTGTTCGTATGGGGTGGGCCGTACGGTGGAGGGGTGTCCGTACGGTGAGGAGGGTGTCGACCATACGGGGAGGTTGTGGTACGATTGGGGTGTCAGGGGTCCAATTCAGTGCTCTCTGCTGTTGACCGTATGGGTGGGTTACCGTACGGTTGGGTGTTGTCGGTTTCTTTTCAGTAGTAGGGTTGTTGTATGGCTAGGGTGTCGTCGGGTACATTACAAGGACTTGGTAGGAAGACAAGGAAATTCTTCCTAAGGAAAGGTGGACTTCATTGTGTCCAAGGAATTCCTCGTGTTTAGAGCTAACTTCATCTTCAATTGGAAATTTTTCGTCTTTGCCTAGGCAAACTTGGTGTTGGGGCAAGGAATTGCTTTTGTGGATAGGCGATTGCAGTGATTTGAATAGGGAATTCCTTGATCCAAGTTCCAAACTTAGTCAATTTTCATGATATTTTGGAAATTTTCAAGGTTGCATGGGTACGGGGGTTCTTGGAGACGTCGGGTACTGGTACTGGTACTGGTACGGCTATTTTTTCAAAATAGGAGACGTGGGTACTTGGAGACGCCAAATTTTTTTTTTTAATATAATTTAATAATTTATAGAAAATCTGAAAATCTGATGACATTGGACTTTCAAAACAAGAAATAACATTAAGTATTAACTATTAACTATGAAGTTTAGGATCAAAATGCCATACAATCATTGTGTCATAGTTTCAAACTGATTAGTGATAGTGATTACATATTGAAGATAGCTTGATAAACAGCAAGCTGATACGCAAACCAAAAACTGAAAGCAAAAATCAGAAATTTTATATTTATAATCTACTCTTCTTCACCATGATCATCCATATCAAGGTCATCAGCTATGAGGCTCTCCAAATAGTCATCACTCTCGAATTCGGGTTCCTCTGATGGTAGAATAACAGGGGGTAAATCAGCTAGTCCATCTGCTTCAACCACTTCATCTACAATGGCTGCAACGTCTCCATCAGGTGAAATTTGATCCCATTTTGCCAAAGGACCCTCATTGTATCCAGGATCTACACGAGAGAGAAGACGAAGTGAGCTATGAATGTACACCAAGTTCTCTGCTTTCTTTGATCCTAATCGGTTCCTCTTCAGTGAATGAATGAACCCATAAGTGCTCCAATTTCTCTCACAAGATGAAGAGCTAGCCACTTGTGAGAGTAATCGTATTGCAAATGATTGCAATTCAGGGGCTTCACTTCCACGATTCCACCACCACTCTATAGGGTCTTTCTTTACTTTCATATCATATATAGCTTCCACAGAAGCAAAATCACCTTGCCCACGTGAAAACTTATTCCATTGAGTCCTCATAACTGAAGCTTCCTCACCTCGGCCATAAATCTTTTTAACTGCAGCCCAAAAGCCCTTCATTACCTCTCTATCCTGATGTGGAGCTCTCTTTTTGGTCACTTCTATATCATACCATTTAGGATTAAGGGCATAGGTAGCACAATGAAGAGGTGTGTTAAGTTTGTTCCACCTTCCATGTAACTTTTCTTCTATCAAAGGATATAGAGAAATATCTTTTGCATCAGTTATCTTCTTTACTTTTTCACACATGGAATCTATTGCTTCATAAACCTCTCCCAAACATGCCTTATCTGAATCTGCAAATTTGATCACCTCACATATGGGCTTAATAAAGTCCACAACAAACTTAACATCAGCCCAAAAATGCTCATCAAGGACCATAGCTCTCACCTCAACTGCAATATCTGATGTAGATTGTTTCCAAGCTGCCCATGCATCACTAACAACCGTGGAACACAAAGCTCCTTTGACTTCACAAAGACGGTCAAGAAGAATGAAGTAAGAAGCAAAACGTGTGTCAGCAGGTTTGAGAAGTTCCACCTTGGCAAACTTACGATAAATGGCTTGTGTATGGTGATGGTTACATATGAACATTTGTATCTTTCTGCCCTTCTCTATGAGATCTGAAATCCATTGGAACTTGCCAATATCCTTGAGAGCATTATTTAATGAATGCACACAACATGGTGTCCAAAATATCTGCCTGTACCTCTTTTGCACCAACATGCCTGCTGCTTTACAAACAGGGGCAGCATCAGTAACAACTTGGACTACATGTGATGCCCCCACCTCCTCAATGCTATCACATAGCTGGCTATGAAGAAATTCTGCATTTTTTTCTTGCCCTGAACAATCTATTGCCTTCAAAAAATAAGGCCCTTTGCTACATGTTACCATGATATTAAGTAGTGGACGATTCCTAGCATCTGTCCACCCATCCATCACAATACTACATCCTTCTTGAGCCCACACTCTTTTCAATGGTGCAGTTTGTTCCTCTAATCGACTTTTTTCTTTATCAACAAGAGTAGTGCGAAGCTTCTCATACCCAAGTGGTTTATAGCCTGCTGGTGCATTATTGATAGCACGAACCATCTCTTCATAGAATGGAGAGCGAGCCACATTGAATGATATTCCATTTGCATAAAAGAATCGTCCAATGGTTGCATCAACTGCTTCTCGTCCTTGCACATCAAACAATCTTCCAATGGGGTTTGCGCTGCCAATGTGTGGTCTTTTGGGAGCCGGTTCAGTTGCTAAACCTCTAGAAGTCACATCCACCTCTGACTCTCTATCATGACTGTAAGTTGTAGTAGCTGCCCCTGTTGTTGAAGCATGAGAGCTTCGCATAACAACTTTCCCATCAGCCCTTTCCTGTTCTCTCACAGCATCATATCTTTCACACTCATTTGGACAGCCTTCAACACCATTACATGGCAAGTGGAGGAAATGAGCCTTCACCCTCGTGTAGGTACCTTTCCATCCCAAATTACAAAGTTTGCATTTGATAGTGGCTGTTCCACCTGATCCTTTCGGCCCTGGAACACGATCAACATACTTCCATAGTGGGTACAACCCTTGTCTTCCTCCACCTGACATTTTGAATGCTCAATCTGAATAAAAAATTAAAGTTTAAAATTAAAACAAAAGAATAATATGATTATAATTTTTTTTCTTACTGCTCAATGTTCATACTTAATATACTTGAAAATAAAAAATGAAAAATATTATTATTGCACTAAAAAATGAAAACAAAATTGCACTCACAGTATATAGTATATACTTGAAAATAAAAAATGAAAAATAATAAAATAATAAAATATACTGCATCCAATGGCGACTCACATTCACATTCAGTAAAATTGAAAACAAAATTGCACTCACAGTATATTAAGATTGGACATTCATAGTTAATAAATTAATAATATTAATTGTGAATGTTCGATACAGATACAAATACACTCACATTCACAGCATATAAAATTATAAATTTAATATTGCCTTCCACAATAACACAGTATTCAGTAGCCTTGTGTTACCAGGATTCTGAAAATCTTCAGCTTTGTAAAGCATGTATTTAAAAATATTTAATGGTGGGAAAGCTGTTTTTATGCTTTTTCTTTGTAAAATTCGTGCCAAATTTCCTGTAGTCCCTAGTATTTAAGGGTGGTTCACCTATTATTTCCTTCAGTTAATACAAGGACTCTGTTTTGGTTATTGGTTTGCCTCTTGCTTTGTCAAATGTCCCTATAACTAGTTACCTTCAATAACCCAGAGGGGCATTTCATGTCTTTTTTTAAACGCTCATTGCCTCAAAATATACCCCACCTGCCAGTGGTGTGTTTAGTGTTGCCATCTTTTTAAAAGGATGATGATACAGTGTTCTCTAAAGGTAGAGGTTTGCGTGCAATAATTTCCCATAACCCAATAAAGAGGGATACATCTCTTCTCCTTGCAAATAAAGCATCTCTGGTGAATCCATCTCTCTGACCTCAATTTGTTAAAAAATTTCACCCTTGAGAATGAAAAACATGGGCCTCAAGTAAAGTTCTACCATCTTCTCTGTTTCATTGTCTGTGACATTTCTAATATTTTTATGGTGTTATTTGGAATTCAGAACCCGTATGAATGGTTGAACTACATTGCTGATTGCTTTAATAAACAGCTAGATTGTATTTCAGTGAGCCTCTAGTGTTGACAAGATGTTTCAAAGGAACCCTTTCCTCGTGAATTTTTGTAGAGATTTAATAAATTTATAATACATTAATAATTTAATAATTTAATTATTAATAATTTAATATTATAAATATAAATGTAATTGATATAATTAATAATATATTAATAATTTAATAATAAATAATAAATATTAAATATATTAATATTATATTATAAAATAAAAATCTAAAGTTTAAAAATGGCAAAAACACAGACTGAAACCAGAAAAATAAAATTCGAAATTTTTTAGACAATACTGTGAAAAATATAAAATCGACGAAACCCAGCAAAATGCCAAAAATGGAGACGAAACCCACAAAAAAGGGTAAAAAATTGACTGTTTTAACGCCAAAATGGAAGGCAAAATGAAAAAAACCTGTTGTTTTTGTGGTAAACGCTAAACCCTACTTGCAAATCGATGAAACCCGTGGCTGCAAACCGACGAAATCCGGAAATCGGAAACGAAAAAAACCTGTTGTTTTTGTTCGCCGCGACGCTGCAAACCGACAAAAATCTGTTCGCGTTGTCTTTGACTTTTTCGTTGTCGTATGTGTTATGATGCGCGATGTTTAGGGTTTTTTTTAAGTTTTTTTTTTGCGTTTTTTAATTTTTTAATTATTTTCGGCCTGGAGACGTCGGGAGACGCCTTGCCGGCTCCCGCCCACGTCTCCTGTAACCGGAAATGCCTCCAATGGCGACTCCCACACGGGATACGCGAACTCGTATCCGGTTTGGGTCTCCAACGGTTTAGGGTGCGTTTCCCTGCAACCCTGGAAATTTTCCTTTGGATTCAAAAGTTTATTTTGGATTAATTCTCCTGACTTGACATTTCTCTTGACTCACTGACCACCTGTGACCCTAAAAAAGAAAAAAAAAGCAACTTTCTATTTTTTAGGAAAAAGAAGACCGAAAAAGTAGGTTCCCGGATTGGCCCCAAAATGGCAGAAACAAAACTTTCTAAATTTGAAAAAAAGCCAAAAAGGAAAATTTCCTAAAAATAGGAAGTTATCAGAATTGACCTCGAGAAATTTCGATTCTACTCCTTCGACTTATTTGGGCACATCTGTAGCATCAAAATGCTCTTTTGACCGTCTCTTCACATCACTGATTTTGGTGACTCCAAATTTCAAAAAATTGACTCATTTATGAGGTTAGAGACCTGAGACGAAACCTTAAGATGCCAAAACACTACCCTAAAAAGTGAAAACAAAGGGGTTCCCATTTGCAATGGGGCTATGTGTGAAAACATCACAACATCTAGTGCTACCTCGAACAAATGTTCCTAAACATTTCAAAGATGAAGACTCAATCCACACTTACAACGTTTGGAAAAGTCAACCCAACCTATCTAATGACTAGGAGACATACTTAAAAGGGAAGAAGAATCCCGCATTGGATCAAGGCACTTAGTCTTTGATTACCCAGGTGTGTGCAAATGATTCATTCCAACTCATAAGAACATTATGATACTTAGAATCCACTGTGACAAGCTACGTTAGTTGCCCATACTCCAAAAGCATCCTGGATAGAGCCTCGCTGCCAGCAAGCGCCCATAGCTACGGCGAGTTTATTGCTGTAATCTCATGAATATTGCTCCACTGCCAACCAAGCGTCCATAGCCCCCTATGGAGTTACTTGCATGTTCCCAAAGCCAAGTGTTTTGATATTTCATTTCTCTTCTTGATTTTCTTTTTTCTTCCTCTTTCTTTTTTATTTCCACATATTTCCCACACCTTGGCTTGTAAGAAATGAAGCTCACTTGGGTTTGAGAATTACAGTGGTGTTGAAGCAGAATTTTAGATCTTTTCACTAGTCACGACTTCACCTAAGAAACCACAATAACTTTGAGTAATTCATTAAGTATGTAAAATATAGTAATTAGAAGGTTTTAGTATTGAGACACAATAGGTGATTCTCTTCCGAGTCAAGTACAAATCCTAACCAAATGATAAAGCTAGAAAAGAACCACCTCAGATTCTAATAACTTTATGAATAGATATCTAAGAAACAGACCAAACATAAGATCCAAGATGTGCTAGCGTGTGAGAAAACAACACAAATGCCTTTCTCACAAACAAAGAATCCCACGAGGACACCTAAACTAAGCAAACCAAATAACCAAAGCAAACTAAACTAAGGCAAAGCAAATTAAGCTGAAGCAGATCAAACCAAACTGAACCCCTGAGCCACCTAAGAACTTTGAGCGAAATGACTCAAGGCAAATCAAGAGCAAGGCTCGACAAAACCACTAAACTAAAACACACAAAAAGAAAGCCTATTCTAAAACTAAACTATGTACAAGACTTCTAAGATGGACACAACTCAAAAAGACTTAAGTATATACATGATTTCTCAAACTGTGCAAGAGTAACAAGGCATCGGTCACAGTTTGAAGCCTTGCAAACTTGTCCTTAAATTCGGAGAGACAATCTCTCACTTTGCAACTCTCATATTCAATCAAGACCTCATGCAAAATTATCAATTGTGGCAGTTCATTGGGACCGTGATCAATCCAAATGCAAGTTGTTCTTCCTAAATCTCCATAATCAAATTCACAACAACTTTCAAAATTAGGATTCTTTCAAAATTAGGATTAAGAGTAGGGAAAGAGATAACCTAGTGTTTTTTGCATTCAAATGGGGACTCTTGCTCGTTCTCCACTATCACATCATAAGTGAGAACATCAGTTGCTTTAGGAGGTTGCCATTAGTGGTGTACAACTCCTCGAGCATTTATGACATGTTGATTCTCGCTCACTTTAAATAGTAAGTGTGTGAAACTAAGTCAAACAAAGGCCAATTCTAAACGAAACTGAGTTCCGGAGAAGAGATCGCTCTGCCAACTACCCACGAGGACCCTCTAACCATCGGCTTTAGCCTACAAGGGCCAAAATAATAGGCTAAACCATCAAAAACAGGAAAGAGCTAAGAGGGGACATTACAGTCTTCCCTCCCTAAAATTGCTTGTCCCTAAGCAATCTCCACTGCTCATAAAGAAAACCCTTTGAGGGATCACTCCATCTGGGTCCCAAGGAAGGTACTGCGTAATGTCCCTGATATCACGAACCAACTCCTGTAACACCAACACCAATGGCACTAATGATACCTGCCGAACCAAATCATTCCCAATTGCCGGTGTCACTAGAACATAAATCTCATGAGGAAGCAACTTGGAGTGCTGACAAGGTTTGCTTCTGAACTCTGCACCATGCAAGTTGTCATACACACTGTCTAGCACATGCACCGCTGAACTGTACATCTGAAATAGTTCATGTACATGAGGATCAAATGTAAAATTGTACACACTCCTCACTATGAACACTTTGCAATACTCATTAGCGAACTCTGACCGGAACCCTGATGTCCAAGAAGGATCCCACAAAACACTGTAGAGTTTCCAACAACATATTCCTGGATCCCAAACCCAGAATGGAAGTTTGCCATGCCTAATATCGTTATACTTCCACTGCGCTCTTCTGTTTCCAACCTCAGCATGCCTTAAATTTTGTCTGCACCTTGAAGTTAACCATTTTATCCTCTGAATGTGCAATTGTCTTACTAAAAATAGAAAGGGTCCCACTCTATGTAACTCTAACTTACTATAAATAGTAAGTAATGCATACGGAGTCCTGGAGACCTCAAACGAAAGCCAAAACTGCTAACCACTGAACATTGGAGATGATACAAGCCTCAAAAGACCTTCTAACCATCCTCATTATCCTATGAGGGTCAGAATAATAGGCTAATCATCAAAAAATCCATGTCTGCTAAAATGGGGACATTATAGTCCACCCCTCCTAAAATTGCTTGTCCCCAAACAATCTCGTATGCAAATAAACTCCACCCGGATCCCACGTGAAGACTTGTGCAATGTCCCTACCGTCACCAAACAACTCCCGTAACACTGGCACATCAAGCTGTTCCTGCTGAATCAACTCATCCTCGCCATCAGGTGTCACTGGAGTAAGAGTCTCGAGTGGAGGCAACTCATAACACTGATCTTGGTTGCTACCAAACTTGGCACACGATATGCGGTCATTCAAACTGTCCATCACACGTGTCACTAAACCTTGCATCTAATATAAATCATGTACATGAGGATCAAATGTGAAGCTGTATGCACTCCTCACCATGTACACTACTGAAAACTCCTCTACGAGTCCTGTTTGAAATCCCAATGCACTGCTAGGATCCCAAACACTACGGTCATTGCTCACCTCAGGATTGGGGTCGTGAGAGTGATCAGCATCTATCTCGAAGAGTGGATTATCACATGACCATGTAGTGTCTATCTCAAACAAGGGATTGTTCACAAACTGAACAACTCCTCCATGCTGATCCAAATCATACCATTCCGAATCCCTAGAGCCATGAGCAAACGGGAACCCCTTCTGAGTCTCGAGTGGAGGCAACTCATAACACTGATCTTGGTTGCTACCAAACTTGGCACAAGATATGCGGTCATTCAAACTGTCCATCACACGTGTCACTAAACCATGTATTTGAAATAAATCATGTACATGAGGATCAAATGTGAAGTTGTATGCACTTCTCACCATGTACACTGCTGAAAACTCCTCTGTGAGTCCTATCTGAAATCCCGATGCATTGCTAGGATCCCAAACACTACGATCATTGCTCACCTCAAGACTAGGGTCGTGAGAGTGATCAACATCTATATCGAAGAGTGGATTACCACATGACCAAGTAGCGTTTATCTCAAACAAGGGATTGTTCACAAACTAAACAACACCTCCATGCTGATCCAAATCATACCATTCTGAATCCCTAGAGCCATGAGCAAACGAGAACCCCTCCTGAATGATCTCATGCTTTATCTTCTTGCTCTCTTCTTTATAGAGAGAGATAGAATGCAAGCTCCCATCCGCAATTCCCCTCAACACATAAGTCCTGTTATTCATTTCAAACTCCATTTTCAATTTAGGTACGTTGAGGATAAATATACCTATGTCTTGGAGCCATTTCATGCCCAAGACTACATCTGCTGCACCCATATTGACCACATAAAAATCAGCTTCTAGCTCATAATCATTCAGCCGTAAGGTCAAATTACCTATCCGTCTGGTGCACATGAGGGTATATCCATCTGCAACTTTGACTCTAAATCCATTGAAATCCTCTGTCTACAAACTACATTTGGTCACAAATTCCTCATCAATAAAATTACACGTTGCTCCAGTATCAAGCAAAGCAATGCAACGCTATCCACTAACTGTTCTTCTGAATCAGAAAGTAACCTCATCTTGCTCGTCAACAAATAATGCCATAGGAGATAGATTCCCATTAGGCTCTAACTCTGTTGAAGCTTTTCCACCCTGATCATCCCCCAAAGTAGCTTGTTGATCTAAGATTTCAGCATCTGAATCCTCATAATAAGCCCACAGTACGCGATTTGCCTTACCCTTAGGCCTCAAAGGGCAGTCATGCTATCTGTTGTAAGGCTCTGTAATGTCCCCACTTTAGTAGTTGACCAAGTGTGTGTGCGTTAGCCTTGTTCTACATGGTCCCGAGGGCTAACGAAGGGTTTAAGGGGATCCTGGAGTGTTTTGGCCTAGTCATTTCCAGTTTGGGCCAAAACGAAGTTGATTTACTCAGTTTTAGGCATACTTACTATTTTTAGTAAGTCAGCAGGACATAGTGGAGGCCAGTTTTGGTGTTTGGATTTGATACTCCTTGGTGAGAGTTTTCCGACGAGCTATCACTCGCATTATTCGGAGTCCGATTGCTAATACATTTTAATGCCTGAAGTTTTATTAAAGTAACATTTAATTTAATTGTAAAATATTAAAGTGTTACTCTAATATTTATTTTATGGGGATCTGTTGACGTGTATTTTATACACAATCATACACAGAATAAAATACCTAAAGGCATCTTATCCTCTCTTGAGAAAATAGTCTCTAACTGCTGAAGATTCGCATAAAGGATCAGTTAGGTAGACTCCAAGGTTCTTTGATGTAGGGTCGCTACGTGTGGACAAGCTCCAGTGGTATGATGTGATTTGCTGGGATCACAAGGGGACTTACATGTGATGATTGAACTTCCGATCTACTTTGCTGGACACCAGCTCTTACTAACTTAGATTAAAAAAGGAAAAAAGGAAAGGGGAAAGAGAGGATCCAATCCTAATACTAAGAATGTAGGAGCAATGACTTGATTTTTGATGAAACTCTAACTAGGTCTTGTTTTGACATCAATGGAACATCTACACAAGACTAGTGCGATCTTCTAAGCGGATCTTTATGATGTTCAAATTATCACCGCAGGCATAGATACCATCCAAGTTGATGCATATCAATGAAGAGGCAACAAATTGAAATTGAGCTTAGGCTGAATGATTCCAGTTGACTACACAAGGCAAGTCTGCAATCAACAAACTGCTAGTAGTATGGATGTACGAATTCCACCATCAATCAATCACATTTCCTCCATTCATCTAATCATCTACCATCTAAGATTGAAGACTCAACAAGAAACCATGCAAATTGCAAGAAAAACGACATATTTCACCATTACTTCAATGAAAATGGAGTTTGTTTACAATCAATGGCAACAATTTCTTGCCTTGTCCTCCTATTCTACTCTAATTGCTTCCAACTATTCTCTAACTATTCTAACTATTTACAACTCTCTCTAATTGCTAATTATTAGCCTTTACAAATGAAATGCCTGGGCTTATATAGTGCCCACAATACAATTTGATGGCTTAGATCAATTCAAGATCAATGGCCAAGATTTTACAATGAAAACCCTAATTAGGGTTTGTTACAACCATTACATAACATTTAATGCTTGACCAATGATAAAATTGTATTGCTTGGACACATGTCCCTTCTAGAAAAATCGACCAATGGATAGCCGGGGTAGGTACATCGGAGTTTGTGCCACCTTCCATGAGTTAAGTACATTGAATCTGGACATGCTGAGATGGACCTCACTGATTGGAGACGTGATGACTAGGATGCCACCTCATCTGACACTTGTAACTTTGGTAAATATTCAACTTGATGTTGTTGAGAAGCTTGCTTTAATTAATTCATCTGGAATTATTTGCTTCTTCAACGAGCCCTTGTTCTAACTCCTTGCGTCATTGATGTGCAGGAAGATGATGTACCTCGCCTTGGAACGCTGGATTGAAAGAGGTCGCCCATGTCTTGGCTTGATCGTCCTGGCGAAGACCGTCCTTGATCCGGCTTGATTTTCCTTGATGAGATCTCCATTTGATGCCTCTTTGAGAGCTTAACTCTAAAATGCAAAATGAGGAATTTGCCTAGGCAAAAATCAAAATTTGAAGCCTTTGACTTGATCTTGAAGGATAATGAACGTCCTCTTTATTAATTCGCCACCCTTGGAATCTTTGATGTGTTCTTCAATGTCCTTGGCAAGTTCGCCTAACTTGAAACTTCAAGTTCGCCTCTCCTTTGGATAGTAGTTTCGCACCACCTTTGATTGAATTCACTCCTCTTCTTGAATGATAATTTCGCCCTTCCTTTGTATGAAATTCGCTCCTCTTTTGCCTTCTCCAAGTTGCATATGAGAGATGATAAATGATGATGTGAAAATGAAATAAACACCTTCCTTTATAGGCGCTCACCTTCATATTGACCTTAGGCCGACTTTTTGCAAAAATAAAGCAATTAAAATGATTTTTGAATAAATAACAAGGGCCGACCTTCATAAAATAAACTCAAGCGCTTCATTTGATTTTTTATTAAATTAATAATTAATTATTAAATGCCTTTATTTTTAATTAATAAATTTCGATTTTTTACAAAGGCAAAAATAATTAATAAATACATACCATGCGCTATTTAAATGCTTTTAATTAAATATCGATTTTTTTCTAGCATTTAAATAAATTCAAAAAATGTGTTTGAGCGCCAAATTTTGAAGATGAAATAATACATACCTCATCGCCCTGGTCCCTGGCTGAGGGACAGGAGCGATTCATTACCTTGGTCATGATCCTTGCATATTTTACGTCCAAGGTCTTCATTTCTACGTTGAATTTGCCATTTTCCTTGGGATCTTCGAACTTGATTGACTTATCCTTGCGATTGAATGTCCTTTTGTAGTGATATCGCCCTGGTCCCTTGAAGAGGGACAGGAGCGATCCATGTCTTTCTTCATAATCTTAACAACTTTGAACTTCAATCTTCGTTGTGATGTCTTCCAAACGTCGTCCTTTACCATGTCCATCCTCGCCTTGCCTCGACTTTGAAGTAGTATGAGTGTTTTTGATGGGATCGCTTTGGTCCTTGTCCAAAGGACAGGAGCAATATGAGCTCTATGTTCATTTTGGTGATTATTTTACGTTTGAAATCTTCGTGTATCACCTTCCTATCATACCATGGATCCTTCAAGACGTTGCGAAACCTTGACCTTACGTAAATCTCGCATGAATTGGCCAATATATCCAATATCGCTCTGGTCCCTTGGAGAGGGACAGGAGCGAACTGGGTCTTAGAGTGCAAATCCTTTCATTGTGACGACCTTGGTAACTTGTGCTCGATTGAAAATGCCTTGAGACGTCCTTTGCCTCCTTGTTCCTGACTTGGATCGGTTTTGAACTTGAGTGAGAAGCAATATATTCACTGTATCGCCCTGGTCCCTTGGAGAGGGACAGGAGCGAACTTGTTCTTGTGGTCTTCATTTCACTTTGCTAGCTTCCAAATTTATATTCAACGGGTTCATAATGCGTCCTTCCATTCATCCATGCCTTGAAATCGGTCGTAACTTGGCGAGAAAATCATCTATAACAAAAATCGCTCTGGTCCCTTCCTGAGGGACAGGAGCGAACTTAAGCATTTTATTGTTTTTGATCAAGTCTGGATGCTCTATCATGCTCATTTCGTCCTTCACCATGCCTTTGATGTCTCGATTCGTCCGAACAAGGTCAGGAATGGCTCAACTAATCATTTTCGCTCTGGACCCTTGGTGAGGGACACGAGCGATTCGCCTTGGTCCCTTGGAGAGGGACAGGAGCGCTTTTCGCTCTGGACCCTTGGAGAAGGACACGAGCGAAATTTGACTTTTCGCACTGTTTATCAGGATAATTTTAATGGAATTTAACATTTAAGTATAAGTGACATTTCTTATACTTTAAGTTATATTCCATATATACTTTCAGGATGTTTGAGAGTGGTTTCAGACCTCCAGGAGTTATATTGCAAAATCTAGTTTTTGGAGGTTTTTTCAGTTTCCAGACTTAGTCAAATTTCAGGGTCAGGACATTCCAGACTTAGCCAAATTTCAGGATCAGGACCTCACTCAAGCCGGACTTGGTTATCCATGTGATCTCCCCGACAGCACTTCAAGTTATATTCATTTGATAAAATGTACCTCTTTGGACCCTTTCACATCGTCAAGACGTTAAAATCCTGCAAGGACAAAGCAAAATTGGATTTGTAGCTCCGGTCCTTCACTGAGGGACAGGAGCGATTTTTCCCCTGGGGGCATTTCTGTGCTCATGAAAATCTTCAATTTATATTCAATGGAAAGATCTCGCCTTTCTCCATCACTTCCAATTCGTAATTCATCTTGACCCTGCAGGAATAGTAAGATATTTGAAAACGAGCTCCCGTCCTTCACTGAGGGACAGGAGCGATTTTGCTCCTACAGGCCAAAATATCATGATTTTACACATTTTATCATTTTACAAGGCGAAAACAAATCATTTCCAATGCCCAGGATCAAATATCAAAAATGTCAAAATTTGGTCAAAAATATCCAATTGGACAAAAATTCACATTTCATCTTCAACACTTAGACAAATTTAAGCTCTGCATCAACATTCCAATTGAAAATTAGACCATTCTGGCGAATTCATTGCATTCAAAATTTGCATTCTAGAAAAGGAAATTCAAAAAGCTCCCAAAACCGACTGGATTCAAACCAAAACCCTAAAAAAGCAAAGCGAAAACGAACAAAACGAGCAAAAAAAACATGGGTCCCCATTTGCAATGGGGCGATGTGTGAAAACGTCACAACAGGATCTATACCCAAGGGAGACATAAGTGAATATTTTAATATATGTTTTATATTGCTCATCTTTTATCCCACATTGCCGATGAGAGTTGAGTCGACCCTTGGAAAAAGAATAAAAGAAAGCGTTTTTGGCTTCATTAGATATGTTGAATATGAGAAGAAATTGATGCATGAGTTGTAGACCCGTTCTTGGCATCAGAGGACGTCTATCCTCTCTTGTGACATTCTAGACGTCATTCCCCTGGGGTTTGGCCTTTGGAATCCATTGCTACCAGCTTCATTATCAGGCAGTTTGGGCACGTTTCTAGCTACAGGCAGATTGGATGTCTTGCTCATAACTTCTTCTCCATTTGGCCGATGCTTATGCCACTTTGAGGGGATGATATATGAAGACATTGGACTGACTGAAGATAAAATATTACTGTAGCAGCCGCGTCACTGTAGCAGCAATGCACTGTAGCAGCCGCGTCACTGTAGCAACCGCGTACTGTAGCAACGTCACTGTAGCATCTTGTTAGCAGCAGCCTAATGCTATGGCTCAGGCCATCACTCTTTGAAAACAATATTCATGCCATTCTATTGCTGGAGTATTTAGTGAGTTGTTTCATTGCCAATATTGCACTTAATCTGAAAATCATTATAAATACAGTGTGCTGGTTATTTCAGTGGTGTGTTTATGCTTTCATTTTCATATTCATGTTACATGCATAGATCTTTGTTAAAAGGGCACAAAAAAAAAACAATACAACAAACCATTCCGGAGTCATAAGGGTTGTAACACAAAAACAGAGAAATTAGGGATTGCAAGCAAAGTGTTTGACGGAATTACTTTATAGCTGTGATTTCATTTAGAAGTGGATTTTGGGGTAACCATTACAGTGGTATCAGAGCTATAAGTCCTGCCATTCTGTGGAGGTCTTACAGAGACTTTGGAACAGCCAGATAGAGGGAAAAGTGTTTGACAAAATATCAAAACACTAAAATCAGAAATTAATGAATTAAAAAACATGCTAAGCATGTATGTTTAAGCATGCAACAAGGGCCTTATAACTTCCGCCATACCAAAGCAAGACAAAATAGAAATTTGAACTCACAGAGCGAGCAGTCTAGTTCATCCGTGCAGGTGGACATAGAATCCAGTCATACAGACATAGAGGAGATATTCTTTGATCAGGACAACAGTATGGGTGACCGAGATGATAGGAATATCGGTCCAGATTAGGGAGAGGTAATGTTCAAACAGGGTACATTAGAGCAAGGGCAGCGTATGCAACAGGAGCAGAATAGGCGAATGGACATGATGTTGCAGCTTATGGCTAGACAGATGGGCGTCAATATTAATCCAGGTGATGCCAACAATGGAAACAATAACAATGGGGGAAACGATAACAATAGGGGTGATGATAATAATGGAGGCCGAGGCAACAACAATGGCCCTGAGAATAACATTAATGGTAATAATGGACATGGCAACAATGGGAATGAGGCGGATAACTTTAGACACATTGCACGCCCAGCTCGAACAGCGAGCTCGAGACCTCTTCTACCCACCTTCCCACCTAGGGATCCGGTTCAACCAGTGAACGAACCGCAGATTACTGAGTTACAGGGTCAGTTCAGGAGGGACTGGGAGGCCAGTGGACTCGAGTTTCAGACAGATATTTCCCTCAGAGATTATATGGACTTGAGGATGAGACATATGCCTAGAGTAGGAGGGAGGAATCAAAATTTTGAGCTGAGAAAGAAAGTTGGAAAACTTTCCTTGCCTTATTATGATGCTTCAGGGAAGATGACCACACGAGCTTGGGTGCAGAAGGTAGATACATACTTGCAGCTAAATCCTATGCCTGAGGATGAGGCTATCAAGTATGCGGCTATGCATTTGGACGGCGTTGCGCATGAATGGTGGCATCATGGCATGGTGACTCTGGGGCATAATCAGATTACATCCTATGAGGAATTCATAGAAAGATTGATTGAGAGATTTGACACTAGGGATCCCGAGTTACATTTCAAGGAGCTAGCATAGTTAAAATAGTCAGGTTCTGTGGATGCTTACATCGCTAAGTTTTAGCGTTTGTCTGTACTTGTTACTGATATCTCTCCTAGGAGATTGGTGGTGTTATTTTGTGATGGGCTTGCTGATCCATTACGTGGTTGGGTGAAGGGACATGATCCACTCACCTTAGCAGAAGCAACTAAAAAGGCACGAGATTTAGCCCCTTCGGTATACAAAGGAAAATACCATTCAACAGATTCTTCCTACTGCAAGGACAAGACAAAAAACCATTTCAGAAAGAGTATAACAAACCCAAAGAAGGATCAAAAGGACTAGACAGTGAAACCTTGAATGAACTTCGAAAGAAGAAACTGTGCTTCCAGTGTAGAGAGCCTTGGGACTTATCTCATAAATGCCCTTTCAAGGCTAAGGCAAATCAAATGGAGTATTTTTCAGCAGAGGAGTCAGAGTCAGAGGGGGAGGATCAGCACTCCGATTCAGATGAGGATAACACGATAGAGGAGAGCAGCATTCCTAAGGATGATAGATCGTTGGCACGCTTGATTGGGGCCCAAAAGGCAATCACATTTAAGGTCAGGGGTACTATTCAGGGGCAGAAAGTGATATCTCTCATTGACACTGGGGCTACGCATAACTTTATAGATACACAGTTGGTAGCCAGGAGAGGCTTATAGACAGAGGAGCATGATGGTTTTAGAGTCATGGTGGCTAATGGCCAAAAGCTATTATGTACTCAGAAGGTTTCAAATCTTCACATTAGATTTGGAGATGGCTATGAGTTGGAGGATGATTTCTATGTCGTGGACATGGGAGATTACGACGTCATCCTCAGTATGACATGGATGACATCACTGGTTGAGTTCACTTTCAACCTAGCGAAGTTGGAAATGAGGTTTCAGCATGAGGGTAGGACTATTGTTCTCAGGGGACTTTCAGATGGGAGTTGCAGGGTAGTCTCTTTGAGGAGAATAGAGAGACTTTTTCGGCATAATGACATAGAGTGGGCAACAGAGTGCTTAGTTATGCCATCTTCACCGGAGCCTCGGGTGAAGAGTCATCCACCAGATATACAGGAGATTCTTGACAGACATGCCAAGGTATTCAGTGATATTCCTCACGGGGTTCCTCCTGACAGGGGTGCAGAGCATGTTATTGAGCTCGAGGAGGGAGCCAAACCAGTGATGATCACTCCCTATCGTCATCCTAAGAAACATAAAGATGAGATAGAGAAGGCAATTAAGGAATTGTTGGAAATGGGGCACATCAGGCCTAGCAAAAGCCCCCTTTGCTTCAGCTGTAGTTCTGGTAAAGAAGAAGGATGGGACAATGCGCATGTGCATCGATTATAGGGCATTGAATAAGAAAACAATAAAAAACAGATATCCCATTCCTCGGATTGATGAGTTGATTGATGAATTGCATGGAGCATGCTTTTTCACCAAAATAGACTTACGGTCTGGATACCTGTTGTGACCATTTCACACATCGCCCCATCGCAAATGGGGACCCCCTCTTTTTGCTTGTTTTTCGCTCGTTTTCGCTTTCGTTTTTAGGGTTTTGTTAGTCAGTTAGTTGTCTGGATTTAGGGCCAAGCCTTAGGGTTTTAAATTTTGCCTTTTCAAGCCAAAATCCAGTCATTTTTGAGAGCTTCTGAGCTTCTTTTCTAGAATGCAAATTTTGAATGCAATGATTTCGCCAAAATGGTCTAATTTTCAATTGGAATGTTTATGCAGAGCTTAAATTTGTCTAAGTGTTGACCGTCAATATGAATTTTTGTCTGATTGAATATTTTGACCAAATTTTGACTTTTTTGAATTTTGATCCTGGGCGTTGGAATTGATTTGTTTTCGCCTCGTGAAGTGTTAAAATGTGAAAAATCTTGTTATTTTGGCCTGTAGGAGCAAAATCGCTCCTGTCCCTCAGTGAAGGACGGGAGCTCAATCTCAAATATCTCATCATCCTTGCAGAGTCCAGACAAATTTTACGTTTGAAGTGATGGAGAACGGCAAGATCTTTCCATTGAATATAAATTGAAGATTTTCATGAGCACAGAAAGGCCTCCAGGAGGAAAATCGCTCCTGTCCCTCAGTGAAGGACCGGAGCTACAAATCAAATTTCGCCTCGTCCTTGCAAGATTTCGACAACTTGATGATTTGAGGACGTCCAAGAGAAGATGTTTTGCCAAATGAATATAATTTGAGATGCAAAAACGAAGGAGAATGACCTATATTGACCAAATCGCTCCTGTCCCTCTCCAAGGGACCAGGGCGAAGTACCTTGTAGCTCTCGTCCCTCTCCCAGGGACCAGAGCGATTTCCTTCATTTTGCAAAATCCAGACAAGGGTCAAGGCAAGTTTACGTTCAAAAACAAAGGAGAACATGAGGTGAACGCATTGAATATAATTTGAAGATTTTTTTGGACGTCCATACCAGTGTTAAATGCGTAGTTAGCTCCTGTCCCTCAGGAAGGGACCAGAGCGATTTTTGATATAATTGTTTTTCTTGCAAAGTTACAAATGATGTCAAGGCATGAACGAATAGAGGGAAGAAGGACGAGTCCGTTGAATATAAACTTGGAACCAGGCAAAGCGAGATAGTGGCCACAAGGGAAGGATCGCTCCTGTCCCTCTCCAAGGGACCAGGGCGATGATGATGATAATACTCTCTACGCAAGTTCAAGGTCGTTCCTCCAAAGTTCAAGGCCGATCCAAGTCAAGACGAAGGGTGGCGAAGACATTTTAAAGCATTTCCATCAAGCGCAAGGTTGTAAAGGTCATCACATGGAAGGAACGTGCACTCTAAGACCCAGATCGCTCCTGTCCCATGAGAAGGGACCAGAGCGATACCTACATAATGGCATAAATTTCAAAAGGCGAACAAGTTTCGAGCAACCAAGAAGGTCGAAAGGACATCATTTCACGTAATGAAGATGATGGCAAGTTGATAAAAACAAGAACAAGCACATAATAATGAACTTCGCTCCTGTCCCTCAGGAAGGGACCAGAGCGATGTTAGATGTATTGATCATTTTCAGGCAAAATTTATGTAAGGACAAGATTTCGCAAAGTCTTAGATGGTCCACGGAAGGGTAGAAAGGTGATGCATGAAGATTTCAAACGTTAGATAATCACCAAAATGGACCTAGGGATCATATCGCTCCTGTCCCTCTCCAAGGGACCAGGGCGATTTGCTTTGGATTCCTTGTTTCGCTTCAAGTTTAAGCTAAGTTAAAGATTCACAAGGTTATGCAAGGTCCATGACATCGTTTGAAGATAATTTGCAAGGGTTTGAACGTCTAAACATCGCCAATTAGTGTAAAAGCCCCATATCGCTCCTGTCCTTTGGACAAGGACCAAGGCGATACTATCAAAACACTCGCGTTCCTTCAAAGATCAAGGCAAAGCAAGGTTAGGAAGTGTAAGGGACATCGTTGGGAAGACGTTGCAAAGGAGATCGAAGTTTAAAAGTCACCAAGATCAAGGAGAAATAATGGATCGCTCCTGTCCCTCTCCAAAGGACAAGGGCGATGATCCTTATAACATCGAAGGTACCTTGCAAAAGCGAGTGGGACGTGCGTGGAATGGACAAGCGATGATATTATTCGCCTTACAATGGAAGTTCGAAGGTCAAAGATACAGGGTGAACGTGAAGACATGGAGATCGCTCCTGTCCCTCTCCAAGGGACAAGGGCGATGTTAGACAAAACACATGACATTCTTTGAAAGTCACGTTAAGACAAGGACGCACAGGATTTTAAATGGCATTTGGAAGATGATACAAGGAGAGGATCGTACGAAAATGGAGAATTTCAAGCCAAAAACTTAGGATCGCTCCTGTCCCTCTCCAAGGGACCAGGGTGATAATGGTCATAAAATGCATTTGCTCGCACGAGAAAGAAATTCAAATTCGAAGGACCACCAGATGATCGATTTGGAACGTGGAAATGAAGGAGTTGAACGTTGAAAACGCAAGAATCATGCCAAAGATGGTGAATCGCTCCTGTCCCTCTCCAAGGGACCAGAGCGATGAGGTACGTCCCTTTATTTTCATATTTTTGGCGCCAAATTAAAACAATTCGAATTTGCTTTAAATGCTAAATCAATTTAAAAAATTGAAAATTCATTTCTATTTGGCATTTAATATGGCGTTAATCTTTATTAATTATTTTTTGCCTTTATTTAAAATCGAAATTTGCAAATAAAAAACGCAAGGCATTAATAATTAATTATTTAATTAATAAAAAATCGAATTGGAGCGCTCATTTATGAAGGTCGGCCTTGTTATGTCATTGCAAATCATTTAAAAATCGTTTATATTTTACCAAGTCGGCCTTAGTAAATGGAGAGATGCAAGCGCTATATATAGGGGGGTGAAAACTATTATTTTCACATCATTATTTTATCCTTCTACATGCGAATTGAGGAAAGCGAAGATAGTGCGAATATTATCCAAGGTGGCGTAGACACTTCAAAGGTGGTGCGAGTTTCATTCATCCAAGGGTGGCGCGTTTAGTGCGATTTCAAACCAAAGGTGGTGCTAATATCATCTTGTGTGGAGTGCGAAGTGTGTTTGAAGAGGTGTGAATTCCATCCAAGGTGGCGTAAGCAATCAAAAGGTGGTGCGAACTTGAAGACCACGCCAAAGTACGAATTTGAAGATCCATTTGAGACCACGTCCAAGGCGATAATTGAAGATCACGTCCTGTCCAGAGGTGGCGAAGTCAATTTTGAGGAGATCATATTGAAGATTACTTTATACCTCAATTTTGCCTAGGCAAATTTTGTTTTTGCATTCTAGAGTTAGCTCTCTATCGAGGTATGGCGATTTAATTGTTATTGTTTTATTCATCTATCGTCATATTTCAAGTTTTGAAATTTTGAATTTTGAATCTCTTGGCTCAATCGTTGTATTTTAGGAAATGATAACTCTAGAGACTTATCATGAGATTTCCTAAAATTTATCTCTCTTATTTACGTTATTTATTGCAAAATCTAGTTCTTATAATGAAATGTTGTGTAGGTATGGCGACCCCAAAGGCGGGAGCATCCACCAGTCGCTCGGCTCTCATGAAAGAAGATCAGAAGACCGAAGAAGTGGAGACCAAGATCGTGTCCAAGTGGAGCAACATTGGAGATACAAACTTGGGGAACTTTAGCACGAAGAAGTTCCGAGAAGTCCCTTACATCGGCAAGCCATCACCTGTCGCCCGGAGAATAATAGAGAGTGGCATCATTAAGGCGGCCGGTTTTCCTCCAGCCATTCAGTGCCACGAGTTGATGATCGAGTGTGCCCGTCATTACAATCCGCAGTCCAGGACAATTGTGTCCAACGAAGGAAACACTTTGGCGTACCTTTCAGAGGAAGCCATAAGTGAAGCCTTCCATCTTCCAGAGCACAGGGACATGATATACAAGAGCATTGAAGGAGCCAGATCAGTGTATGATGATGATCCAGATGCTTGCCTAAGCATAATCAACAAGAACTGGCTACTTAAGAGTCGTCCCCGTCTGAGCAAAGTACCGAACACACCGCACAGGATTGATTTCCAAGAGGAGTACAGAGATTTGATCACCATGCTCAACAGAGTCACAGGAGCACCTCATGCCTTCTATTTTGAGAAATGGATGTTTTACTTCATCCAGGTGATTGTACAAGGAAAGGGTACAATACATTGGGCTAGGATAATTAGCCATTGCTTAGACGTACAGTTGAGAAGACTCAGGGCTACTAAGTCCTTCCACATGAGTTCATATGTCATCTATGCCTTAATCAGGAGCGTTGAGTACGCAGGACTACCTCACAGAGGAGTGATTGGAAGAGGACCCGGTGAGGTCAGAGTTTGTGAATCCTATACCTACCTGCATCATCCACCAGGGAAGAACTACAAGTTAATCAATGATACTTTCATGATGAATATCACAAGGACGTTGCAAGGAGGGATTCACAACAGATTATCTCAGGATGCCCAGGAGTTCATGAAGAGGTACGGTGCTTGGTTCATTCAGTTTCCCAAGTTCACTTACATTAGAGTGTATGGATGTCCTTTACCTCCATACATGTTGCCGAGGTACCTGACAGACAGAATTGTGTTACTTGAAGTAACAAGGCAGTTGGCAGCATATGTGAAGGCATTCAGACACAGACATCAGAATGGAGTTCAAGTACCTATTATTTTGGGTAATTCAGTTGAGGTATGTCCTAATGTCTTAGCCATGGATGACGCAGAGAAGGAGTTAGCCTTGTATCCTTTTTCATCTTTTGCTTGGAGGAATAGTTTTGATCCACATGGACATTTAGAGGAGACGGTCGGTAGAAGATTTAGACATGAGTACCAGATTGAAGATTTTATGATGAATCTCCTAGATGATCTCGAAGTGAAACGAAAGATACATTCTAGATTGCCTTTGGATTTCATCAGGAAATGTAAGATTTACAGAGTAGCCGACCAAGCTCAGGACAACGGCAGGCACATCCAATCTTCATATGATAGAGAAAGCAAGACAATAAGTTTGAATTGGAATGAGCCCGAGGCCGTGGATTTAGATGATTTGATGGCACCAGTCTTGTCTTGTACTCGCAGATGGGTAGACGTTCAGCATCAGAAGTTGAGAGAACAAGGCATAGCCATGTCTTTTACTTTGGAAGAAAGGCCAGCCGAAGGTGGAGCCAGTGTTAGTGAGGGCAATCCTAATCCTAGGAATTCAGGTGAAGGTAACCTTCGATGTGCCAGTGAGGGCAATCTCCATTCGAGAGGTTCGAAGAGAAAGGAAAGATCAGAAAAGAAAGAGCCTTCCAAGAAAAAGCAAGGTGCCAACAAAGATCAAACACCAGGTACTTCTTCCAGACCAGAGGATAGAACAATTCGAGTGGAAGAATCCATGGAATCGATGGTACAGAATGATAGGCAGGAGGAAGGACAGATGCAGCATGTTTCATCCGATGGATCTCTCCAAGACTATGATTTAGACAATGATAATGAAGTGACATCTCCTCCCAGACAAGAAGAAATGGTACATAAAGAAATTCAAGTTCAAGAGACAAGATCGAATATCCCAGATTGGTTGAAGGAAAGATTGACTAAGGTGATCGTAATTGAGGACGAGGACAGTGCAATTGATTTAGAGAGCCTTGTTGGACGTTCACATATGACAACAGAGAAGAAGAAGGCTACAAAGATGTCCAAGATGATTCGAGATGAGACTGGATCTAGAAAACTGCAGATAGCTACACCGGCAGCAGACAAATATGAGGGTGAGATCCTAGCAGAGGACTATCATATACAGACTATTGAGTTAGGACCATCCACAGTAGAGCAGACTTTAGATGATGCCACCGACACATTTGAGGCATTGAAGGACAAGTTTAGAGAAGAAGTAGAAAAGAATAGAAAGCTTGAGAGAGAGGTCGGTGCATGGAGGACTTATTTCAGTCACATCAATGAACCTTTGGGACGTCAGGATCCAGTTAGATCACCATTGCAGGCATTACCCCTTCAATCAATCAATGAAGCAGAAAGATTCAGGAATATGGTCCAGCGTACATGTAGTTGGATGGATAGATCTCACACGGTGGCCATTGAGTTTGTTACAAGGATGTTGAAGATCACCCATCAGGCTATCCAAGTTCTTGAGATTATTCACAGATTGATGGCAACAGTAGCTGCATTTGCCCATACCAAGGACGTTGTCATCCCTGTCTTGAAAGTTATAAGACACACATCCAGAAGAATTTTAGCACAAGAGAGGATCTTAGAAGGTGATTCTCACAGTTTGTTTCAGTGGTCAACCTTACTCCATATAAAGAGTGTTCTCTTTGAGGACATCAGTGTTAGATGTGGTCAAGTTGAGGAGGTGATCAATCCGATCCAGGACAGAGTATTTGAGGTACTTCGTACCATTCTTGGCAGAAGGATCGAGGTCGAGACAGATGTGGATATACAAGAATTTGAGGATAGAATCAAGATCATCTTTCGCAAGGACGCAGATGTTACAGATGAGCAGTATGATCAAATGTATGCCACCATGCTCCTGATTGATAGAACAAAGGAACTTGAACCTACTTGGGACACAGCTCTTCTAGATGCATTTGATCAGGTTATCCACTTAGAAGAGAGTATCAAGAATCTTCCCGAGATTCCAAGCACAGAAATCGAAGAAATCGTGACAAAATTCATTGCATATGCTAAGAAAGAGAATTGGAAAGGGAATAAGATTCTAGATGAAAGGTTGTTACAGATGACATGACATCTTATTTCTCATTGGTTGATACCTCCTAGATTTTTGTGCCAAATTTAATATTTGGCTATGTATTTAATATTGTTCAGTAAAAAGGAGGTCATTTGTAACAAACCCTAATTAGGGTTTAGGTGTCATGATCTTGTCCATTGATTTGCTTTCAATCTGGACCTTTCATTGTAACTGGGGATGCTATTTATACCCCCATTTTTCATTTCATTTGGAGTGAGTTAATAGTCGAATAGTCAGATAAGAGTGAAATAGAGAGATTAGAGTTGTAAGCAATTTTTATTTTGTAGCAAGATTGAGTCTTGAAGAGAGAAATTCAGGCAATTGTTGTATATGATGACTTGGAAATCAATAAAATATTGAAGTTATGGTGTTTTGTTGCAAATTTCTTAAGTTATCTTCATGGTTGTTGGATGTACTTGAATCACGCTCAATCAAAGTAGTTTGTTAATTTGAAAGACTAAGTGTGAGATTTGATATTTGGTAGGATTCGCAATCCAAACCACTAGCTTCCTGCTGATTGTAGGAACGCCTTGTGTGGTCGACTGGAAAACATTTTGAGTCCTTAATCTTCAAGCATTTTCGCATCTAGGATATGTACCTTCGTAGTAATGTCCTTGGTCTTTGATGCATTGAAAACCATTATTACCCTAGAAGATCGCACTAATTTCAATTGAGTTGTTATCTTATGGCAAAATTGAAGTTGGTTGAGTCTTGCCAAATCTCATTCATGCTAAGTCATTCATAGGGTTAGGCTAGATTAGACTTTCTTAAACCCTGTCCTTTTTTCATTTTTTGAAAGTTCCTTTTAGTCTAGTAAAATCTTCGAGCTTTGAATACGTAAGACGCCTTGGAGGAAACAGCAAATCACATCATACCACTAAAAAAGCTTGTCCACACGTGGAGACCCCACTAAAAGAACCTTGGAGTCCATCTAACTGATCCTTTTTGCAGATCTTCAGCAGTTAGAGACTATTTTCTCAAGAGAGGATAAGATGCCTGTCGGTATTTTATTCTGTGTATGATTGTGTACAAAATACACGTCAACAATACCATCAGGTCAGGATGAGGGCAGAGGACATTGAGAAAACTGCCTTCCGATGTCACTATGGCCACTTTGAGTTTATGGTTATGCCATTTGGACTAACCAATGCACCCGCAACATTTCAGAGTTGTATGAACCAGGTATTCAGGGAGCAGTTGAGGAGATTTGTCTTGATCTTCTTTGATGACATCTTGGTCTTCAGTAAGACCTGGGAGGAACATTCACAGCATTTGGAGGAGGTATTATCTATCCTAGAGAGAGAGTCTTTTTATGCCAAGGAGTCTAAGTGTGAGTCTTTTTATGACAGAATTACTATACCTTGGGCATATTATTAGTGCAGATGGAGTTCGAGTAGACCCCGAAAAGATTAGAGCTATAGTTGATTGGTCTACTCCTACGAACCTCACACAGCTTAAGGGATTCTTTGGTCTTTGTGGATTCTACAAAAGGTTTGTTAAGGGTTTTTCACAGACGGCAGCGCCTTTGACAGATCTCACCAAGAAAGGGGCCTTCGTGTGGACAGGGGCAGCACAGAGGTGTTTTGAGCATTTCAAGCAGGTAATGTCTTCATGTCCAGTTCTAGCTCTACCAGATTTCACGAAGCCTTTTGAGCTTCATTGTGATGCATCGGGTGATGGGATTGGAGCAGTATTGATGCAAGAGAAGCATCCCATTGCATTCGAGAGTAGGAAGCGCCGGGGAGTTGAGAGGAGTTATTCTGTCTATGACCGGGAGATGTTGGCCATAATGCATGCATTGGCCAAATTCCGATCATATTTGGTAGGTGGGCGTTTTGTGATCAAAACTGATCACAACAGTATTAAATACTTCATGAACCAGCGTGATCTTAATGACCGGCAACAAAAATGGGTTACTAAATTGCAAGCTTATGACTTTGACATAGAGTTTGTCAAAGGTAAGAAAAACGTGGTGGCTGATGCCTTATCTCGGAGACCTCACTTATGTGCTTTGGCAGAGATTTCAGGAGATTGGAGATTTCTTAACTCCTCGTGTGTCTCCTCATCCACCATGGTCGCTGATTTCTTTTTCTTATCAGCAAATTGTTGAGGACTCTCATTGTTTGTGGAAGGTACATCTTTATGTAAGCTCTTGCTTTTTGGGGCTGCAAGTTCCATGCTCCTAGCCTTTTTCATGGCTTCCTGCAGTGATGGAGGGTCAAAAGCTTTAACCCAACCTCTCAAAGGTTCTAGAAGACCCTCAATGAACAACACAATCAGTCTTTGCTTAGAGATATTGGTAACTATGACAGATAATCGTTGAAAGTCCCCAATTTAGCTCTCTAAGCTCCCAACCTGCTTAAGCTGAGCAAGCTCTCTGAAATATGATTCTGGATCCTTTTTATCAAAACGTTCAACCAACCGATCAACAAACTCTTGATATGAAGTGATGAGGTTATGGTGCAAGGTGATGATTCCATTATGCCACCAATCATTTGGCACTCCATCAAGATGCAATGTAGCGAATTTGATTGCATCTCCTTCTGTCATAGGCTATAAATGGAAATAGGTATCTAACTTGTGTATCCAGGATCAAGCTGTGACCTTCCCACTTCCATCGA